>NC_140340.1:11422813-11617813 GCF_963514085.1 Chelon labrosus
ACAACGTAACCCATGTGGTTACCACGAGTTCCATTTGGAGGCAGCATTACTTTAGGTTGTTTGCATGCTAACATTTGCTAAGTGGCACTAAATCAAAATAAGTACCACTGAGGCAGGTGCAGTAAGTGTTGCTGATGTTTGGTCATAAACCAAACTGAACAAAATGTAAGCATTACATCATCAAAGGTTTTGCAGTTCAGAGGAATTCATCCAATAGTTATTTGGTAGAGGATCACTCAAGAAAACAGTGTTAGCATTGCCTGCTGGGATACTTTACCTCAAAGAAGACGACCATGGCAGCAATGATGCGTCTTTCCTTGATGGCAGCGCTGAGGCTGTCAAAGTCATCAGAATTATAAAGGTAGATCTGCATCTGTGATGGGAAACAGAGCATAAACAGCTTGAGGTGTGGACAAGGAGAATGAAAAGTCCTGTCATCAATCACCTGGACATACTGCTGAGGAGCTGATGAAAAGCTGTTTTGAGGGGCATTAAAGAGGGAGTATTTATCACTCCAATAAATCTCCCATAATCTGTGTCATTCCTTTTTGTGTGCTGCCACTCTTGGAGCATGCTAGAGAAATACAGCATCCCATTCCTCAGGGCAAATGTCCTCTCAAACACAGTCACGAGCAGAGAAGAAGAACTGAAGGAACATGCGATTTTTTTTTTTTTTTTTTTCTCGCCGTGCAAAGATCTAACGGAATGGCATGCTTCTAATCACTGCTCCCAATTACCTTAAACACGTCTTCTGATTTTACAACAAAGCTTAGGATGCGTGGTTATGATATAAAAAGCATCATACACATCATGTACATGTCATGGCCCTGGATTTCAATGAAAAGAAAGATTCTCATTCATTTCAAAAGCAAACATATTATTGGAGAGACGAAAATCAGCAAATGAATCGGAAAGTAGCAATTGCAGCTGTCCATCATCTTACTGTCAAGGCTCTTTAAATTGAAAAACCCTTTCATGTCACTGAAACGAGTTAATTGGCAATAAGAAAAAAAAAAAGGTCCTCGATGTTGGTTTAATTAAAGGGTATGCTCGCCTTTTTTTCTTTTTCAAAGGAAAATTACGAGAAACCACCAGCCACAATTGGCTTTGCTGACAACAGATGCAAGAAGTCAAAGCAAATGCGCGTATAAATAAGGATAAATTCATTAATGTGAGACCTAAAGTAAAGTACAAAATGACTCAATCCAGATAATTAAAGTTAATCAGTTTCATTCAGAGTTCCTTTAACTGCAGCCTTTAATGGAACTAATTTGTTGTCTGAGAACTCAGCAAGAAAGAGCACCGGCCATTCATCACCCTTCAGATGTTATTAACTACATTACCCAATTAAGCTGCCCCCCTTAGGCTTCATTTACTCACCGAGATTGGCTCACGTGACCTGCTCTTGTTAACCGCACGCTCCGGAAAATGTGATTTTCAATTATTGAACGCTTCGACCGTCGCCAATAAAAATAAATCAATCTGAATCATTTGATTATACATTTAGTTTACTGTATGTTTATACATAACCCCCGTTTACCAGAGTGAACGTCATGCACACCGCACAGACACTGCACAGACGAGCAGTCTCACCAATATTTAAACCGCCTGTAAAGCAGAAATGTGTCCCGTCTGTATCTCCAGCCTTTCTTAACTCTAAATTCACTTTATACCAGTCACTTTTTTTTTTCTTCTTCCAGGCACAAGGTGAGTGTGCGAACACGAGCGCTGAAAGCTGCTCTGCATTCCCAAGTTCCATTTAAGTGCAAACAGGTGAAAAACAAAGTCATGTTTGCCATGATTTCCCAAGGCAGCAAGAATATCGAGGCAAGACACGGAAACTACAAGAAATCAGTTTGTGCGAGGAGAGATCTTAGATTTTTATCATAGAAGCTCAAATGCATTTCCCCCTTCTTTAACAACAACTGCGCTGCCACAGCATTTTGTTGTTAACAGGTAAATCTCTCTCTATTCTCGCACTCCAATCACACATAATCATCTGCCTTATCATTTCACTTGAGCACCTACGATGTGCTAGAGCTCACATTTTCAAGAAGATTGAAGTGTCATACAATTTGTACGGGAGGTGTTGCTGAACACATATATGAAACTTTCACATTACAGATTACCGACATGGATGTGTGCTGGGTGTCAGTAACTACAGATATTGTGTATGCACATTTAAAGTGACAGCAACCAACGTTCGCTAGAGTAAAAACACATAAAAATTCACTGCGATGTTCTTTAATGCAACAGTATTAGTATTAGGTCAAAGCCAGGTGCTATCTCTTGTCGTATAGCTTCTTGTAAAAACATACTCGCCGCATGCTGATCATGCATTACTGTCGCTGTAATGGCTGTTGCATGCCAGACGCTGTAAACACACACTGTTTTATTGCAACAGCTCGCACTTCAGTGGCCCTGGGAGCTCAGCACACAAATGTAACGGCCCGAATGCAAGCCGATGAAGAACACGTCTCCTTTTCTGATTGCCGGATTCAGATACTGTTACAGATATTTCCTCTAAACCTGGGATTAGTCTTTCTTGTCATTATTTCTCACTGACAGCTTGTCCACATCAGCAACTCCATGGCAACAACACGTATGTCCAGGGGTGTTTATCAGCTCTCACTTCCATCACTGGGTTGCATTTTGTTATCTGCACTTGAAGCTTAAACTGAATTTGTTAATGTTTTCCGTACTTGTTTTTCTCTGTTAATTTGTTCTGTTGTTCTTGGTGCACATTTTGCCACAGTACATATGTCTTTCTAACTTGTTGACCGTGTATTGTAGGCAGGCCTTGCAGTGTTTTTTATTTTTTTTTGTGCGTGTGTTTTGGCTATGATTTATCTTAAGGTGTGGTGCAGTGAGCTCTTGGGCTCGGCATGAGTCAAGACTAATGGGCATCAGTCTGGACTCTTGTGAGACTCTTAATGTATCTTCTTACTCAAGTTTCAGTTAAAGCACAAATGCTTTCAGCTCTACTGGAGCTTTCTTACTGCACACTCATCCCAACGCTTATTCATACATCCTTAGTACTGTGTGGAAACGCATACCCTTCCAAGGTGTGATTTGTAACCCATGTATAATTAATCTAACCTCGGTGACACCCTAATATATTATTAGAAAAGATCTCCCTATGGTACCCTGAGGGAGAGAAAAATCCACTGTTTCATTTTTCATTGTGCTGTTTGAGCGAACAGGTGGTCCATCTATCGATTTGCCCACTTCACTCCCATGAAAAAGCTCGTGGTTAGATTAATGTCAAGCTCAGGAGCCACAGGCCGAGCAGCCTGTTAGGTTTCTTTTTCTTTTCTTTCTTTTTCTTTTTACATAACCATGCTGCAAAGCCAGATCTGCCCTATATTACAGCTCATTGAATTTAAATGTGTCTCTGCACCCCTGCGCACATGTGTGAACTGTATTTCTGTGAGTTTTTAAGCTTCTGGGCAGGTGGGATAAAAACATTTTCCCCCACTCTAAGAGTAAATGCTTTATGCAGAGTGTTATATGGGACTCAGGGCTGAATGTGACTCATTTGGAGTGGAGAGATAATTAGACAGCAGATTGGAAAACAGCCTCTGCTTAGCAGAGACAAATAAGCCCTGGAGCTCAACCTCCAAGGTCATGCTGCTCGACTCTTGAAGAACAAAACATATACACAACAAAACAAAAGCCAACCTCTGCTATGAAAGATCACCGGCTACATCAAGTGCAAATATTTATACATAACATAAGATGTAGAGTTTTTGCCGCACACATCGTGTCAGATTGAATAAAATCTCAAATACATCAAAATCTGCCAAGTCATAAATATGATAAATGAAAATGGCACATCTTACGGGATGGAGCAGTCAAATGGCTAAAGGCTAGATCCGACAAAACCACATTCCCTTCAACCATTCATCATTTGATTTCACTCTTTTACCTTCTGGTTCAGCGTGTGAAATAATACATCATGTTTGATGTAAGTATGCTAACTTATTGATAAAACAGAATCATTTCTGAAAGTGGAAAGACCTTCCACTCTGTGCCGCTTCTTTGCCGCGCCTTGTGAATATACATATATTGTTAACAGGAAATATCTTTGCAGATATGTGGATGGAATATTCCTTTGTACTTCCTGCAGGAAATGTCAGTGTAAATGGATTTTGTGTTGATATGCCACGAGAGGCTTTTGTTGGCCTTATTTTTTCCACACTCCTGGTCACACAAGTCGACCCCATCTGAGCTGCACGGTCTTGACACGCTGGTTCACAGAATAAATGGAACAAGAAGAGGGTCACCCATCATATAAGTTGAATAAAGAATAAAGCAGGTGTCCCTTGCATCCAGGGAGAATTTTCTACACATCATCCTGTATATCAAAAAGGACTAATTTGCATTCCCTGCATCAGCACACGGTTATCGTGGATTCTCTTAGTCTTCAGTTTCTTCCCTTCTTCATATTTTTTTCTGCATGTTTTAATCATTCTTCTGCATCCATTTCTATTTACTTCATACTTTTCTGCTTGGTTGCTGAAGCCCTGTCTGCATATGAAATGGTTTGCTCGCCGCTCATTGGTTTAATGGTGGTTGCCTAGGTAACTCTTGCATATTCAACAACGCAAATGTTTCCAACCGATACGCGCAGAACATAAAAACAGCTAGCTTTTATCACCGCCACTCTATCTGGGTGTATCCGGCGTTCCAACGATCCAATGATTTAACAGTTGTGAGACAATAAACAACGCGGGAAAGTAGTCGCGGATTATATTTTACTTACACTAAGCATTTGAAGAACTGCGTCATATGTTTATATATCAGTGGTTATTACCTTAATCGCGTTGCCTCAAAACTGAGATTAGCCCAAAGTTGTCTTCTTTTGCCTTTCATTGCCACAACTGTCCAAATTTCACTAGCCAACGCTGCTAGTTACTTTTTGTCTGTACGACCCTTCACTAGTATCTGTGCTCTCTTATTTGCAGCGTGTGGTGTTCAAGTATAGCCAAGTATTTTTGCCATATCATAATTTCATTTTATTTTCCCACATACCCCCTGACTGGCTTATTATTTAATATTCCTCACCGATATTAAAATTCCACAAGCCAGTGCAAAAACCTTGGTCCACACACAAAGACATGCTAAGAAACATATCAATACTTCACATCTACAAACTATATAACTGGAGTGAAGGGCATAATTTTCTTGTTCCCTCTGCCTTTTTCTTTTCCCCAGCAGCTGTCCAAATTGCCCATTAAAGTGAATTCCATCGTCTTATATTTGAAGCACACCATCAAAGGAGCCGTACGCACAACAGCTTTATAATGGCTGTATATAATCTGGTGCCCTTTAACACTACGCTGAACACAAAATGATGTGGCAAAAATAAATCTAATTACTCAGCCATTCAGCATCTAAAGCCGTGCCTGCAGAGAGGGCTCCAAAGAAGAGGGCCAAGAAACAAACACAGGAGGACTCTGGCTGTGTGTTTGGAGATAGGAATGACAGGAGCACTGACTGTCATATCCTGTTTTTATACACTGTTAAATTTAAACCAATTGTTAACAATTTGACATTGACAGGGGTATAAAAAAATTAAATAAAAAAAAATAAAATTTTCTATAACCCTATGAAGTGGAAAAAAGTATGATACATCTGCAAATTCAATTTAGATAATGAATAGGAATGGTAGTATAAATGATCAAAAATTGAAAGGCGCTAATAAGACATTCTCTGCACGACACAGAAAGAGTGAGATTTCTGCTTAAATCCATGAGCCATAATACCGAAGGGTTTCAGGCTTCATAACCTTTACATCTCTGTTACAAGAGTCAGTGATGATTTTTGTTGCTTTTCCTTTATTCTCCCTTTTTCCAGCAAGTCCCATAATGCAACAGCGAATGCTCTTTGTAAGGCCTTCCCTGCCGGATAAATTCACACATGTCTTTCACAACTCCACTTTTCGTAACAAAGCTTTTCTGTACTATAAAGTTGCACCATTCAATCCCGAACCGAGACAGCCGCAGACGACGTCATCTGGAGTTATTTTCTCACTAATTTCTACAGAGGCTTTTGTTCTAGTAAAACTGACTTTAATGTGAAAAAGCTGTCGAGTTCCCCTTTAAAACTACCCTCAGTGACTCATCCCTAAAGTTCTGTAGCAATCTGGCAGTCAACATAGCTCTAAGGTTTAAAACTGTCTGTAAAGCAAACTAAAGATGGTGCTTTGCTTCAAAAGATTGGCTATTCAGATCCAGAGTTTACTTTTGAATTTAGTTGAGCAGCAGAGTGTTTTGAAATCGAGGTGAAACTGAATGTTAAATGCATCAGTATGTTGCCTCATATGCACCGACTGACGCCGCTGAGCATGAGGACTTAAATATCAGCAGCACCACTGGATTCTACTCTCAAATGTACACGTAGCTTTCCTTTTAGTGTTCATAGCTTTAAGGATACATAGCTGTATCATTTCCAATAATGAATTAGTTCAGAGAGAATATTGACCGGCAATCTATCTAAACACTTTACCAACAATTCTCCATATTGCACATTTGACAAATTGTTCGGTAGCAACATGGCGTTTTACCTCTACAGGGAACCTTCGGCCATTTATGCTGTGTTCCGAGCCGGCTGATCCATTACTCTGGCCCCAGTGAAACTCCATCTTCTCAGCCTTAAAGCGCCCTGGCAGTCCAGCACCTCTTACAAAGTAGTCATCCTTCAGGAGAACAGCAACTGGAAACAAAGAAGGGAGAAAATGGAGTCATACAAAAGGAGGAAAATTAAGCGCACTTATGCAAAGGCAGCAATAAGGAGATTACTAATCAAGAAACAGAGTCTCCAGTCTCCAGCGTGGCTGCTCATCTTTATTTTAAGGCTTATTAACTCAAGATCCAAACTCGATTCTCATTATCTAAAATTCTCATCTGTTTGTTTTTGCAGCGACAGCTCAATTATCGCAACTAAAAATGACACATTTCAATTTCAATTTTATTTTTTTTTCATAGATGATGCATTTATTTTGTTATCTGAAGCTATGGAAAATAATCTGAACGTTGTCTGTAGCAAAATAACACTGCATTTTTATTTTTCATTTTGCCAGCGTGAGACACTGATTTATCTATTTACCAGCCATTGTTTCTCTTTGTGGCAGTGTCAGTCTGAATTAAAATCTTCTGACAGACTCTTAAGGGACGCCAATGTGGCAACTCAAACTTGGCAAGCATAGCAGAGTAGCTCTCGTTTGTTTTAATGTTTAATGCATGTATGAGGAGTGCAAACTCCACATTTCCTCCACATAAGCCGTCTAGAACACTGACTCATAGAATTATTAAACAGAAAAAAAATATACATTTTCCATAAAATATCATTTCTAACTCTCTGGTTTTAATTAGAGGCTAAAGGGCTAAAAAGCTGTAAAATCTCAAATCATCATCTCAATTTTCAGGGCAGCGAGGGCTGCAAGCGGGACACGGTTGGTTTCTTTAAGACCTGCGTGGGGAATCATTTCATAATTTGCCAGATGCAAAGTCACTGGTGAGCTCATGCACGGTGACGCAGGCGATGTGCCCTTCAGAGAGAGCACACACCAGCCTCCTCCAGCGGTCGCGACATTCCACTGGTACACCGTACATAGCTGTAGTGAGCAGGTTCGGTCAAAGCCACCATCACTTTGAGTTGTCGCATGATTTGCTAGGGAGACATAATGCCATTTGCACGCCTTGTGATCTCCTTCCACATGCTCGCTTCTTTCAAGGCTGTAATGCCATTATCTCCCATGCAAGATCATTAATGGCGTCTGCCCTTCTGAAGTTTCTTCAATGACATTTTTTGTGTGGAAAATGATAAAGAAATGCATATATATATATATAGATATCTATAGATATCTATACAGATATAGATAGAGGCTTTTTAAGTGGTTCCAAATTGATGATTTATTATAAATATATTGCATTTACAACTAATGTATTCCATACACATATCAATATGAACTTAAATCCTTGACATGACAAGAGTTTACGTGGAAGTGAATTTGATGATACATTATAATGATGAGCGATTCTGTTACAGCTGACTCCCGGGTAATCACCTGTGTAAATCCGGGCCCTTAAGAGCCCCAAAACAGACTGCAATGTAAATATATCATTAAGTTCTACATGAATTGCACAGGTTATAGATACAGTCTATTGTGACTATGATTACAGATTTGCTGTGGAAATTAGTTTATTTCATTTCTGTAGGCACCTCCTCTGAAGAGTCTGGTCTCAAACCTAATCAAAACTTCAATATTAATAATTATAAAACGATTTTGCTTGCTCAGATTTCCCTACGAGCTTGCTCTTTTTATTAGATTTTCCCATACAGGATGTAGTTCAGTTCCCAGAGGTTTTCAATGCAGACATTTCTTCCTCCAGTGCTCTCTATAGCGCCTATAGGAAGCCTGGGATTGAGAGTGAACCATTATAAAAACCTTGCCACTGTGTAAGAGTTTTCTTCTGCAGTGTTTCTAGACAATCAATTAACCTCAACAACCTCACACTCAAAAATGACTACTTATGCAAGATGCTTGTGTTAGATTACACAGAGTTGGTTGTAGACATAAAAAGACATAACGACAGAGGAGTGATACTACAACGGTGCGTATCGTTGCCACCTCCCAAAAAAGGTTTTTGTACTTCCAGAGCTACGTCCGTCAACCAGTCTAGTCATCCATGTCTGTCCTCGTCTAATATGTCCAGACAGTTTAATTAAAGTATTTTTGCAGGCCATTATAATGTCACAGTTGACCTCAGACCTATGGGACATAAATGTCATCACCTCATCATTTTAACGTATCACACTCGTGTGTAAAATTATGTCGCGATACGTGTAAAAATTCTTCAGCCATGAGCAAAAACATATTTGGAGAGGTCATAGTGACATTGTGGGTTTTCATCTCAACCTCTAATCTGATCAGTCCACCCTTGAGTCCAAGTGAAAGCTTGTACCAAACGTGAAGAAATTCCTTCAAGGTTTTCTCAAGATATCAAATTCACGAGGACGGGACTGAAAAAAATAATGGACAACCCGAGAACATGGCGCCTCCGGCCGTGGCTGTCGCGGACGCAGAGGCATTATGCCAAAGTTTCACTGGGGAAAATGTAATATAAATAGCACGTTACGGTTAATGCTTTAACAATTTTTAAGTGTCATCACTCTCCTCGGTGGCTTGCCCACAAGGAGCGACTTGGGGTTCAGCAATTTGGCCAAAGTCACTTCTACATGTAGACAGGAGAAGCTCAGATTGGCTTCGCACACCCCATCCTGGAGGTCAGAGACATTACTGATGATATGAGAATTTCATGTGCCAACAGCAATTTGGATTTGCCTTAAAAGTTTAGCCTGCCTGCTTGTTAATGAATGCAACAGTGTCATGAAAGGGTGACTTTAAGCCGTGTTAGTTTCCCGTGGCATCTAAAACACCATGACAAGCAGATTATCACCCCTGTGCGGTCCTGGCTGAGGTTACGTGCTAATGCATCTATAACCCTTCACCATGTCTGCATTTGACATGATTAGCCAGATTAGACCTGGTGCTCTGTCGCCTGATCCCTCCCGTTACAGCGGGATTTAGTCTGCCTCTAAAAAGGGACAGCCCACTTTTAATCATATCACAAT
Source organism: Chelon labrosus (assembly GCF_963514085.1). Lineage (NCBI taxonomy): Eukaryota > Metazoa > Chordata > Actinopteri > Mugiliformes > Mugilidae > Chelon > Chelon labrosus. The sequence continues at coordinate 11,432,453 of NC_140340.1, forward strand.
GCAAACTACAAGGATGAGCGTGGGAACGAGCCGTTTGTCAGTAAACAGATAACACGAAGAACAAGTTGGGCAGAGAGATTGAACGAAACGCAAAGTAACTCAAACAGATCACCAGCCGACGAGATCCCAGGAAGAAAATGAGAGTTAGATCTGGAGGAAAGAGAAGGAAGAGACAAGAAGATCTGAGGAGAGGGGAACCTTGTGTGATGAGGGATGAGCTGAGCCCCTGTCGTGAGGCAAGAAAGAATCTGCCAGCAGTATTAGTGTGCCAGTGCTGCTTAGGCTGAAGGCCCACAGCATGAAGGAGACGAAACGATGCAAGAGATTTCCAAGACTGGAGGGGTCAAAGTGAAAATCAGGAAATAACTACCCATCACATTATCATAATTGTGCAACTCCAGTGCAAAAGCACAAACATTTACAGAGATGGTTATAAATCTGTGTTGCTGCTGTTGTTGAAGTATTGTAATCCTGTGCGCAAGAGCCAGGGAAAGGGGGTGCTGGCTGGCTGGCCTTGGGAGTTTCATTAGAAATGCGGCCCTGGGTGCGTTTGAACCCTCCAACAGCAGAGGAGGAATTAGAAGCTAAGCCAAAAAGACCTTGAATCACAGCCTGTGAAAGAAGGGGAGTGTGTGTGAAAGTAAATCCTTGATCAATGCAAATGTCCCTGGGGTCTTCCGATTCCCCGTGAATTTGGTTGGGAGTTGTTTGAAATTTCACTGAGAAATGTTTTGTTGAGGAATACTGCTTGAATGGCGGCCAATCAGCCCGATCGCAAAACAGGTCAAGACACAAGGGAATGTCAGGAAATCAATCGCAATGAACTTTTAAGATCTATTCACTCAGTTCTTAATTACAACATTGCCTTTTAAATAGTGTGAAGGATGTTAAAGCCCCTTTGTGGAGGATTTGAATAATTCGACTTCAGCATCCCCTAGTGGCACCGGTGGGTTAAAGAAAGCAACCAAAGCAGAAGATTGTTAAAAATGACGTCATTTTGTTCTCGCAGCCCTCGTTTGGGAGTCCTCGCATCTGGTTCTCGACCCATTAACCGGGCACAAATTTCTTTCTCGTGTGGTGTCCGGTTACTATTCTGTGACTGGTCATGAATTGGAAGCGGGAGTGGTTAATACGGAAAAGCGGAAATGCTAGAGGCGACTCTGTGAGCTCCCAGACGCTAGTATTCGCAGTGTGACCATTAATCCCTCCCGGGTAGAGATCGGCATACTGTGTGTGGGTGTAAAACGTATATATTTCAGATCCAGTGTTTCAAAATCTTGTGTCCTAGATAATAATTTCAAATATAACGTACTTGTGTATCTAAAATGACTATGTAAGTATTTCCAAATTAAGGATGCTTTCTTGGTTCTTTCAATTTGTGTCCTTCAGAAGCGAGGCAAGCCGTCTTCTTGGCATTAGAAGAACACAATGGAACAATACAGAGAGTGTATGGCTCACTGAAGAGGTTTTGCCTTTGTATGCGCGCATAGGAGTGTGGATGATTTAAGAACGCACACACAACGCAGGACACACATTGGGCATCCTTGAAAATTCTCCAAACAAAGTACTCGAATTTGAAGTATCCCAGTCCTGCAGCGAGTTTTGATGACGCAGCGTTCAGTCTCAGCTTACTGTATACAGTAGCTGTCTCACGCGCAACTTCACCGTTTTGTTTCACTCTTTCTTAGTGCAATTTGCAGCACCAGCAGGCAGCCGTTTCCAAACGAAAAGCTGCAAAAACCTACTGCACTCTAGCAGAGTTGGTAAAGTCTCCAAACAAGTCAAGGCGAACAAACTGCGGGAGGAGTGAAGGATGACGGATTTCTGTTCCAGCACAGACAGACACGCAATGGATGAGGTGTACAGAGATGCAATACAATGGATTTACATTCATCAAATGCACAGAAACATGAATCCAAATGAATGGTAATGTTGGCATGCGAATGCTGGATGTGTAAATAAGCAACACCTTGATAAGTTCACCATATTAACATAACAATGAGATTATATGTAAATTCTACAACAGCAGCAAAATGAAATGATGCAAAAACAGTCTCATTGGTATGACAGGTGTTAACTGGCACTGGGTAAATTATACTCACACGGACAAGTAAAACGGTGATGAACTGGTGGCCCTCTGACTGAAGATCATACATTTGAGGCAAAAACATTTGACATTTGAGGCCTTCCCTACATCAGTCTTTTGTTTAGCAAATCCAGCGAGTGTTTCTAAAGGGCTAACGATTAGCCAATCAGCGCCAGGGGCGGGACTAACGCCACTGTCAAGCTGTTGTCGGCAGATACGTTGGTTTCTAGTGACTGGTTAGGAAAATCAATTCCCCTACCCCACAGAAATCGGTCAGAGTGGAGGCAATGTCTGACTGAAGATAGAAACAACTTGACAATTCTGTCTGATATCTGGCAAGTCTTTTGTAGCGGAGCATAAAAACAGACGACCGAGGAGCCCAGAAAAAAGCAGTCATACTCTCATGACAATATCCTGCGCATAAATAAGCAAAGAGGAATATGGCTTGCAAAAACACTGCAGCTAAGATGAGAATAGAAGCAGAATACAAACACTCTGATTATAGTTGACAGCGGTCAGGCATTACATGGGTGAAGTGCCACAAGGAGTCAACTGGGGACCACAGCACTGTGACAACCACACAACGCCAACCTAGGACGTAATCTTTGTTGACTTAAAGCAATTTAAATTCAATTGAAAAACTAAAGATAGTCAAGAAAGGAGCACAAAAAGAGTCTGGACCGGTGAAACTCAAAATATCAAAGAGGCAACAAGTCGTGACGGGGAAAACAAAAGATGAGGTCTTTAAAGGCCAAAGGCTCATTTGGAGAACAATGCATCACATTCTTGTTCGAACATGTTTGGAAAACAGTTTGTGTTTTTTTTCCCCGAGAATATGAAGGACAAATTCCAGTCACCATCAATAACTAACACCGTCTTTAAAACAAACACCTATATTTCACATGTGGCTCCAAGTGACGACTGTCACTTTAGCTTTGTGATTTTTAAAGAATGGCAGCAACTAGAGCCAATCAATGTACAGTAGAGCCAAATCTATCCTTATCACATTTACATGTATTCAAAGTCGTGATTTGAAAGAAGGTTTTAAAGTATATTTCCTGTCAATGGTTTATTTTCAATAAATAGTCAATAATGGTAATTCCAAAAGAACAGGCGCAATGGCGAACAATAAACCAAACCAAAAGATTTCCCATTCCGAACAATTTTCAGGTGAAATTGCTAAATATTAAGTTGACCTCTCCTAAACAGCCCCTATTTTTGGGTAATATTTTGTGGTAATCTGGTTCCATTTTCATGATTTTCACAGCGGTTCGCAAACTAACTGTACTGTACGTGCCCAAAATTACACCCAGCTGTGTTATTTCCATCCTTGTAAATAAGCAGCCCGCAGCATTGCTCGGCTGTGTCAGTGGCCTTGGTTGTCATGGAGGCTAACAACTCTCATTATGATCAAATGCAAAAGATGACACTACTCTCAGAGAGAACCAGTGCCCAGAGCAGCGAGATCAATTAAGGTCAGGTTTTTCACACCAATGGTTCACAGATGTGATGATTGAAAAAAAAAAAAGAAAAAACAAACAAAAAAAAAAAAAACACATACATACATACAAAACAAAAACCATTGTGGCGGTGCTTTGTAAACAAGGGATACAAAGAGAATACTGAGACCGAGCAGAGCTGGGGGACAGCACAATGACGGCAATAACAAAGGGCTCACTGCAGCCACTGACATACTGTATTTCCAAGAATCATGGCAGACTGACGCTATTAAGTGCGACTGTTAAGTGCTTCACTGAAACATTGGCGTGTGGTTCTGAAATTTGCAATTGGAAGTCCTTAAAATGTGTCAAGTGGGAGCATTTGGAATTTCTATGGTAAGTGCAGCGCAGATAAAGCTTGTTTACTTGAAAGATTTTAACATTTTGGATGAATAAAATTCTAAATGATTTTATGGATTTGTTTTTCGGGCTTTTGTTCGATCAAAAATAATCACAAGAATGAATGCAAATGAATCACATGTTAAATATATTAAATATACTTGCTTTATGCAGATTAATGTTATTATTATTGCTATACTGCAAGGCAATGACAAATACTCTCCAGAATATTATTGTCCAGGTGTCTGTGTTGCAATTTATCCAGCTGCGTTCTTGATCCGGTGGTAACTCAGTTCACATTGACAATAATGCAGATAACTTAGTTCTTGTTGAGGGAACCATCTGCCGGGGCGTTGAAGCTGAAACTGCTGTTCAAAAGACCCGTTCCTTTATCTATTTACGTTTGTTTGTTTCTGCCTTCTTCTTCTTCTTTAAGGATTTTTGAAAGTTTGGACACTGCTCTCTGCAAGGTAAAATCATTTACTATGACCGCACTTCAGATTCTGCTTGCTTTCCACAGCTTTGATCAGTCCCTGATTTCCCAAACTACACTGTGAGCCAAGGTCATAATTATAGAACGTGTAAATCGTGCATCAAATTACATATTTACATTATATATATATACAGTTGCAAGAAAGAGTATGTGAACCCTTTGGGATTACTTGGATTTCTGCATAAATTGGTCATAAAATGTGTTCTGATCTTCATCTAAGTCACAACGATAGACAAACACAATCTGCTTAAAATAATACCGCACAAAAAATGATACGTTTTCATGTTTTTATCGAACACAACATGTAAACAACATTGGAGCCAGGAGTCAGCCAACCTGGAGTCCAATCAATGTGGTGAGATCAGAGGTGCCGGTTAAAGCTGCTCTGCCCTATAAAAAATACACACCAGTTTTGAGTTTGCTGTTCTCAAGAGGCACTGCCCGATGCGAACCATGCCTCGCACAGAAGAGCTCTCAGAAGACCTGCGATCAAGAATTGTTGACTTGCATGAAGCTGGAAAGGGTTACGAAAGTTTCTCTAAAAGCCTTGACGTTCGTGTGACCGAGGAAAGGCAGACTGTCGACAAATGGGGAAAGTTCAACACTGTTGCTACTCTCACCAGGCGTGGTCGTCCTGTAAAGATGACTGCAAGAGCACAGCGCAGAATGCTCAGTGAGGTGAAGAAGGATCCTAGAGTGTCAGCCAAAGACTTACAGAAATCTCTGGCACATGCTAGCATTTTTGTTGACAAGTCTACAATGAGAAAAACAAGAGTGGACACCACGGAGGAAGCCACTGCTGTTCAAAAAATGTAATGTTTTTTGGACCGATAAAACCAAAATTGAGCTGTTTGGAAGGAACAGCACACCAACATCAAAATCTCTTCCCACCTGTGAAATATGGTGGAGGGGGCATCGTGGTTTGGGGCTGCTTTGCTGCCTCAGGGCCTGGATAGATTGCTGTCATCGACGGAAAAATGAATTCCCAAGTTTATCAAGACATTTTGCAGGAAAACTTAAGACCATCTGTCCGCCAACTGAAGCTCAACAGAGGATGGGTGATGCAACAGGACAACGACCCAAAGCGCAGAAGTAAATCAACAACAGAATGGCTCAAAAGAAGAAAATACGCCTTCTGGAGTGGCCCATTCAGAGTCCTGACCTCAATCCAATTGAGATGCCGTGGCATGACATCAAGAAAGTGATTCACACCAGACATCCCAAGAATATTGCTGAACTGAAACAGTTTTGTAAAGAGGACTGGTCCAACATTCCTCCTGACCATTGTGCAGGTCTGATCTGCAACTACAGGAAACGTTTGGTTGAGGTTATTGCTGCCAGAGGAGGGTCAACCAGTTACTTAATCCGAAGGTACTTTTCCCACTCTGCACTGTAAATGTTTACATGTTGTGTTCAACAAAAACATGAAAACATATCATTTTTTGTGCAGTATTAGCTTAAGCAGACTGTGTTTGTCTATTGTTGTGAATTAGATTATATCTATATATTACAATAAGGTATATTGTCGAATACTGAAATATAATGTAGACACAATTGCCACATGGGAAGTTTTTATAGCGAATCAAGTGAATTAAATACATGTAAAATTAAAGTACTTCATCACAGTGAATAAAAAACATGCAAATCTAATATTGCCATCAGGCTTTGATGATGATTGTTTTTCCTGGGAACAACTGCAGCACTGGACTAACAACCGGAGGTAAATGTATTAAAAGGGAAAGCTATCTCAAGCCGCACTGTGTGGCAACGACTAATGTATGTTTCTTGCAGTATATCATTGTATTGGCATGACGCATTCATGATGGCTTTTTTTTCCCTGCTGAAAAACTGCAGCACCCCTGCAATGATCAAATACAACCAGAGGTGAAATGTGTTAAAGGAATAGCTATCTCAAGCTGTGGCGAATGACAAATGAATGCTGTCGAACATTACATTATCATCATGTTACCATATTGCACAAGCCCTTCTCCTCATGGTATCATTTGAAATTAATGATCACCGAAAGTCATTATCCTACTGCGTTTTTAATGGGGTCTTCAGACCCAACAAGAAAGAAAAAAAAATAGAAAGAAAGAAAGAAAAATTTAGGAGGCAAACCTGTCTTTCCAGTGTTTTTCATGGTGGTCTGGTTGGAGGACTCGGTGGTGAACTTGTCAAGCACCAGCTCCTGGTACTCCTCCGACACCCGAGCTTGTTCATCTGCGATGTCCACAGGTGATTGGTTCTTTGCAGCACATTCTGGGTATAAGGTTGCCCAGCCTCGAGGCCCGTGGCTCCCTGCAGAAACAGAAGACACGAGATGTAAACTATGCGGAACGCCGAATGTCCCCCAGAAATCGCTTTTATCTAAGGATACTGGCTCCACCACACATAAAATTATGAACACTGACAATATTATTGCTACCGCAGCAACAATATATCAATATGCTGAAATAGAGAGAAGAGGAGACAATAATTCTTTCACATTCATTCGGCTGCAGTGCCCTCTAAATCTCCCCGCCTCACCTCCCCACAGCTGGGAAAACATGTAAACACAATGAGAATTCATCATCTGGGCTCTGACAATTCCGGTGTTAATTGTCCATACATGATACAGATATCTTAATGAAGCGTGTTCCCGCAGTGCCACACCAACTGAAACAGAGCCTAGAATGGGTACAGAGCTAATGTGCCTCATGATACGTTTAAAAAAAAAAAAATACAATAAAAAAGACAATTCAACAGAAACAACTCCACGTTAACATTTCGCGTGCAGCTGCAAACTAACTTCCTGTAGGATCCCCATCCTCTGCCTGCTCTTTTAATCCTCCATCCCCTACAGTGGCGCTTCTACAAAGAAATAATCCACAACCGACAGGGGTCCCCTTGATCTCTTCCCGGGTACAATTGGCCAATGCAACAACAAAAGCTGAAAGATCAGGGGAACAACGAAGCATGCATGGATTTTAACTTTTCTAGGTTAACACAATATTCATGATCCCATTCCCTACAGATATAGGGCAACTTTGCTACTGGTTCGTGAAAAAAAGATGTGAGGACTCCTCTTTACTAAAACACCCTATATCGGGGGGTGGCTTTATGTCCTGCTATGTATAAACACCTTGCGGCCAAACACACTTCGCTCAAGTCCCTCAAAAAAGACAGCGTGATGCTGGATTATTCTAAAATATACTGTGTTTCACTACATCAAGCCCAGTACAACCACAAACACGCACGCTGCGGGGTGTCCAGACACACAAACAAGAATCTTTTAATCAATCTCTCCCGTGAATATGTTTCTGGGTTCAGAAGAGTGCACAAGACATTACAAAACCAACGAGGAGATGTCTCGGATTTGTCCGGTGACTTAAATGACAATGCTGTCCTCAAAACACCACACGCAAGATTACGAAGGTTAAAATGGATTTGAGCTGCATTTCTAACTAATATCTGCATTATCGAGCAGGATTAAATGTGTCAGTCATGACCGTAGATGTTTGTGATGGTACACCCCACAGTATTTCATACCCTGGAAAAGAGCCCATTGTGAGTCAAACACTAATACCTTAAAGCACGTGAAAGCCGCTTGCCAATCATACACGCAGAGAGGATTTACACAAAATGGAACAGATGTTTACCGTGATCAAATAAAAGTGTTTATGCGCCCAATCTGTAAAGCCTTTGCGCATAAAAAAAAGAAGATTTGCAGCTGTTATCTATTTGATGCGCGGCGGCTGACTGGAGAGCCATAACCTCGCCGTCCAAATGCAAATTTCCGGAAGTCCAAATGAACATCTTCAGCTCGCTCCTATTCAAAAGGTGAACTCTCTTCTGATACCAACAAAGAAACAAATGGCTGCCGGTAATTTAAAAACATTGCTACTAAGGGCAGCCTCACCGTGAATCTACAGTGTGATCAGTATGACAGAGCTGGAGGGAAAAAAAGTCACATAACAGGTTAAAGAACAAAAAAAAAAAAGCTATTAAAATTCTTTGGATAAAATAATCCAAAGAAGCCATAACAAAACTCTAATGACCCCTTAACAAGAGTGTGTTTATATAAAAAGAAACACATAACTCCGCTATTAGATTTTATTGTGTTTTTTTAAACAGACAAATTTCTTCATCGCTGTCTGCCTCAATCAACGTGATGGCACTCGTGAGACGAGCTTTGCAAGTTCATCCACGATTCTATTAATTTTCCGTCGACGCCCCTGAATATTTCTTTGACTAACTCTGGGGCTCGGGTGGAAACTGCGCTGAGTTACTTGTGTACACCGTTATGGGGAATACAGTTGATCAAGTAGCACACACTTGAGGCAGCTGTACAATTGGTTATGACTTACTTCCATCCCATTTGTGTTTGCAGGAAATATATATTCTCTCTGGCAGAGCTGTCTGAAGTACAATGCCTCCAGCTGCTTTGAACCATTTCCCTAACTGACTAAGTGTGTTATGAGGGCTACCAACAATAAAAAAACACTGAAAACTATTCCGGTTCTCCAGTGGGCAATTTCAGCCTCCAGCTTCTTGCTTTGCTCTTTCTCCTTGAGTGAATTGTGGCACACTACAAAAAAAAAAAAAAAAAAAAAACCAGTCCGGATGTAACTGAGATATGTGGGGTTTTGCAAAAAACTTGATATGACATATTTCTTAAGGACAAGACCTACAATTATTGCCGGCATCCAAGCCCGGAGATGAGACCGTCGAACAAACATGATCGCATTTAAACACATGATATACAGTAACAGGCAGAGTGCACTTAACCCACCAAGATGGTCACTTCAAGTGGAGCAAAGTGCAAAAGAAAAAAAAAAAAAACTGTAATCGTTTGCTAATTTTCCATTCAAGCACACATTACATCCCATTTACTGCTGGAGAAATAATTCTGCCTCTCAAGAACAGAAAGGGAGGAGCAGTGCTAAAATCAGATAAGTGAGGGTTGCACAGCAGCCGATTAATCTGTCTCATTGCCATCCATCAGACTGACTATAATCCTAATGGCTAAGCCTTTTCCACTGCAGCCTCGCCTCTCTGTAAGGCTGAGGTGAAGAAATTAAAAATAAGTACATGTTCTAAAATGCGATGGATTGATTTATCGCAAACACTACAAACTACATTTTCAACTACACTCGGCTCACGCTCTTCCGGCTGCATTTATTCTCCTGAAAACCTCTACACGTGCCATCAGGTAATTGACATAAATGAATAAATTACTATGATTTCGGCGGCTCCACGTTAAGGAATAGCTCATTATTCGACAGAATTTATCAGTCGCCACTGACTGTAGCGGCAGCGAAGCCCGGTTCAACATCTGTGAGTCACCGCTCGCTGTGTGTTTCGTTCCAGGAATCGAGAGCGAGCGAATGAAGCGAAACAAAATGGCAGTTCAGACAAATTATCAGGCTAATACAGGTGGTGGCCGTGGTCATGACTGCGAATATGGATGTTTCAATTTGGTTGGAGAGCTGAAAAATAAAATAAATGCCCTCTAATTCTGCAACAGTTACAACTAATTAGAATCTTTTTAATACCTAGCTGTTGAATGAGTGAATACTCAGCAGCAGCACACTGTAATTGCGCGCGGTAGCTCGCAGATGTGATTACATGGTATGGCGTGATTTGAAATGTGTCAGCGTAGCATAAAATACAAATCGTATGCACTATAATGAATAGCAAATCAAAGCAGGATCATAACAGCGGGGACGCTAATTTTAAATTATTTTTAACCTAAAGATAATAAAGTTATGATTACTTGGCTTCTTGTTTCCCTTATGCATGTATACCACTACCCCGCTATTTGTTCTTTGTGTATAATTTCTCAGTGCAAAGATGTGATTACTGAGGAGCAAATTTAACTTGCTTTACAGTGGGAATCAGATGTGTACACTCGCGGAAAAACAGTAGGAAGGAAGTGTCTAAATAAACAGCGGAGTCTGATTCATCTGGTCAGCTGTTTACCGCAGCAAGCGACGGCTTCTAATTGCGAGAGATGAGTGACAAGTGCCTCATTTGCGTGGCCCGGTGTCCTTGAAAGATTCACACAACATTGCAATTTATATGTGCATATTGTTTACAATAACTGCTCACATATTAATATTAATGAAACAGACACCGTGTCACCTCTGAGCAGCTCAGCAAATGTGGCAGCAGACACATTGGAAAGCGACAAATAGTCATAGAGCTGTCAGCACAAAACATACTGAAAATGTCTAAAGTTAAAGCTATAGGGATTGTTGCAGGTTTAATGCTAATGTGGCCACATTTATTTTTTTAGTAAAAAAAGAAAAAAAACATTGTTCTCACAGAAGATTGCTTTTATCGGCCTCTGCAACATTTTGCATTATAGTTTATTTTTCAAGTTTCTTCTTATGAATTGCTAAACTATGCATATGTCGGATGGAAGTGGGAATGATTCTCACACCCTTTAATGCATTTCAATCAGCGGCAGCACAGGTTTGAGAATGAAACATCGCATCCACACCCGGATTTTACAGAAATCTATGCCACCATTGGGTTATTTATAATCTACGGCAGAAGTAGCGGTGTTTCGCAACATTTATCTTCGTTCATTTTGCTAATCCGAGCCGCCCCACCCTCACCTCTGTGTGATGCGACGCCACTCTCCGCTATCTACTTGTTTTAAGCAAAACAGGCACATGTTTCTCTCAATCTGGCACTTTCAGTTCCAGGCGTCATCCCATTAACCTTGGGATAAACAGCCGTGCCTCTGCTACCATGGCAATGCTGACAGAATGGCGATTGCCTTGTCATTTCCGTTTTGTCCCTAGCAGGGAGAGCATTCATGCTGTATCCCGGCTGGCAGACCTCCCAGAATTGGCACACCAGCCCTTGCAAAAATCTACGCTGATCAGTCCATATGTACGGGTAGCACTGACAAGACATCGCGGCCAGCAGATAGAAAGGCGTGGTATCAGCGCTCAAGAGACTCACACCGGTCGTATAGAGTATGGAGAAGTGGCAAGAAAGATCAAAGCCATGTGCATGCCGCAGAATCCCTTCAGTGAAAGCATCGGATAACGTTCTGAACAACATTCCTGCTGTCAGTTTCAATATGCTGATAACACTCCAGATGGTGGAGTCGCACACGCCGCAGCGCTGGGGAGTATCAAATGTCCAGGTTAGACAACTGATGAGCTCAAGGCATGTACAATGTTTAGACAGGCCAGAACGGTCACCTTAGTTGGTCATCAGTCAGCGGCTGACAAGCAAATGACAGATCTTGTTTCCCATATCATCGAGTAATGCAAAAAAAGAAAAAAAAGAAAAGAGAAAACTGTTGCAATTACAGCAGAGTAAAAGGAAACCATTTCATTTTCACGTTGTTTCAGATAACGCTTTACCTCCACAGACCCGCATGAGACTGCAGAACACAGCAACACGTACTAAAAATAGGACCGACGTGGCACTGAGCACAAGCGGTCAGAGGATCATTCGGATTGAAAACAAAATGCCGGGTTAATCAAATTTACTTGGAAGAGAAAACTAAATTATAACCCAAGAGTCAACTACATCTTACTGCCTCATATCTTGGTGGAACTTTGTCCTACCATTACACTACTTGTCATGATTGTGCGTCGGGTTGTTCTGTGCAGCGATGGATCATTTTAAACAATTTAAGGTACTCTTGATTTTCGGGTTTTTCATCCAAAGTTAAATGGTTTGCAAAAAAAAACAAAAAAACAAACAAAAAAAAATACTCTGGAGCGTAGCTTCTCATGATGAGTCAGAGGTATGAAAACAAAATTCGAATGATAACAAACTGTATTTTTGAACCTGCCTGGAATTATGTTTGGCACCCATGAATTATATGTTTTTGATATTTAAAAAAATAAATAAAAAAATGATTTGGACACATTATACAGGCCAAATCCCCCGCTGAAAACGTACTAATCTTCACAATTATAGTAATGTAGAGAGCTGTTTATCATGCTGTTTGCAGTAAAAGATTGTCTGTTTAATGACTAATTTTAACGGACATCACATAAAGCACTACTTTAATAAACAATAAAATGTCAGGAGGACAGCTTTCTTAACAATAATAATAATGATTTTCAGCAGACTTATTATTCACCTATATCACCCAAGCATAGCAGCCAAACCATGTTACTACAACTCCTACATTCACTATGCGGTGAGCACTAAAATAATTGTGAGTTCTGAGCTACAAACCGCACAAAATGATGAAAGTCTGGAAGGGCCTTTTTTTTATGCCCATTTATACCAGCGGGAAACCGACTGTAAGTCAACTACACATTGACCAGCAGGAACGTCAACAGTGCATGCCATTTACATCTACTTGATTGTGAAGGACACTAATGTGCACGCTCCATGGGCCTACATTTGTTGAAGTGTGTGGAACATCCAGGAACCTTTATTGGCCTATGCGCTGAACAGGTTTCTCTCGAATGAATGAGCCGCCATCTTGTAATACGGGATAGATACATCCATGAAATCACCATCATCATCGTAGTTTGGCGTATTAACATGCCAATTAGTAATTAATTATTAAAAAACAAAGAAGGTACAGTTGAAGCTTATAAGAATATAATACAGCAACCATGGATAACATTAATACCACCTTCCTAATATTGTGTAGGTCTCCCTTGTGCCTCCAAAACAGTTGTGACTCATCAGAGAATGGGCATGGGCCTTCTGAGGGTGTCCTGTGGTGTCTGGGAACAGAACGTTGTTAGTGGGGGCCTTTGGGGCCTTTGGATCCTATGGGTTGAGGGGAGGGGCCTCTGTGGATCAGGCTTGTTCCAGTGCATCCCGCAGATACTTGATCAGTTTGGGATCTAGTGAATTTGGAGGCCAGGAGGTTGTTCCAAAACCGTTTTTGTGTGTGTGTGTCTGTGTCAGGCTGCGTCCTGCTGGGGATGGCTGCTGCCACCAAGGAGTGTCATTGCTATGGGGTGGGGGGTGCCTGGTCTGGTCTAGGTGGGTGCTACATGTCTAAGTCACATCCACATGAATGCCAGGTCCAAAAGTTTCCCAGCAGAACATTGAATTGTCACAAGATGGTCAATGTTATTTACTTCTCCTGTCAGTGGTTATGGCTGATCGGTGTAAGTTTAGCAGCTATTTGGTAAATATACATACTAGTCTAGTCCAATGTGAGGCATCAACAAGCCGTCAGAACAAAACTGCAGAGTCAACTGATACATTACATATTAGTATACAATTTTCTTCATCCCCATTTTCTAAGAAAATTGGGAAATTCAATCAAGCCTTTTATTACTACCATACACGCAGCAGTATAACGTAACATAGTATGGCCTTTATGGTGTATGTGGAGAGCATTCCAGGCATATATCTTCTAAATTAACTAAAGCGTGGCAAGTCCACAGTATTAGTCTGTTACAGCGTGAGCATATCACAGTCCTATCCTCAATAAACTGCAAACCCGGAGCCCCTTTTCACAAAACAAACTGACAGACTTTATCCCTTCGTTCCACTGTCACTGTGTGGTGCAGATCTCTTTACATGCTTCCTGGCAGCTCTGTGACCTAATGGCTTGGATGTGACGAAGAAAAGGGAGAGAGCTCAGAGCGTAGCCGAATCAACCGACGGAAGAAGAAAGCAGAGTCATTTTATTGAACTATGCTGATTGTGAATGTTTAACAATAAAGATACGGGCTCCCACTGCACCGAGCATAAGCAACGAGGGACGGTCTACAATTGTCATTTCTTGGATTCATGAATACTTACAGCGAGGCTCAGTCTAACACTTTTATTTTCTATGCCATGTTGGTTTCTGGGTGTGATTTTAAGACACCAAGAAACCAACACGAAGGGCCTCTTGAAAAAGAAAAGGGACAGAGGGGGGATCTGCGATAACTACAGACTGTAAATGAGTCGGAATATATTTGAAACTGTATCAGGCTTCATGCAACTCCAATCAAAGTGAGGAAACTCGTCCTGGCAAAACTGGGACAGCCAATTTTGGTGACTGACTGTTCCCGAGACTAAATGGGGTCATGCTGCCAAAACTACAAAGTGTTACACCACAGTGAAGTGCGTGATTAAACGACAGTTCAGTCAAGGACAGAGCCCCTTTTACTGCTCAACAAGTGAAACGCGACAAAACTTGTTGCTCCGAGAAGTTTGGTCGCAGATGTATACAGAGCGAAAACCTCCAGATAAATGAAAGGGTGTTTATGAAAGTGAATCATCAGTTGCAACAATTAGATTTCCATCTCCCATCTGTGATTTTGTATTCATAAGAAACTGTGCTTTCAAAGGGGTTTCTTGTCAGATTTCTTTGCTGGCCAATCTACATAAGACGACTCAATTATCAGTGAACCATGAAGGTAAAAACCATAATGCCCTCAGTGGGCGTCAGCAGGCTTCAAAGAGGAGTAGGGAAATACACGATGAAGAACAGTGAATAATTTCAACCCAGGAATTATGAAACCAAGAAATAATTGCGGTCCGCTTCCATGCTTTTAAAACCCTTTTCTTAACGTTGACCAATATCCATTTCTCTGAGTGAGATCTGAAGGAACAAGTACTTGACACATCTGAGCAGTTTGCAAGAATAAAAAAAAAAGAAAAAAGAAAACGGCATCTGGGGGTCACCGCGGGGTACACAGAGAGTGATGCATGAGAGAGTTTTCAGTTACACTTCACCAAATTAAATGTGAATTTATTTGACCTTGTCAGTTCAGTGATGAACAAAGAGGTAAAGGGGAAGCAAGTACACCAAAAATAATGTCTTTATTCACAGTGCTGCAGTGACAATGGCACAACAATGAGAATGATAAAGCCCGAAAAAGCTAATAAAAGTCACAATAGTCTGTCTGCTGCATAGAGGAGTGAAAAGTTCATTTCCAACAAGCAGGAGATCCAGGTTTCTTTAAGCTAGCTTATAAATTAATGGAATTGCAAAAAGGTATAATTTTCTTTGAATATGCACCTTATTTAATACAAGTGGTACATGAAAGCATTCAGCATCAGTACTCGGTGGTGATCTATAATCAAATTCCACCGAGTTGCATTAATGAAGGAGTGCAACAGCAAGAACTGCAATCAAGGACTGGTCACAGAATTTACACGAGCAACTAAGGAGGTTGTCATTTTGAGAAGGGAATGTCTGAATTTAATCACAAAATTACAATGCTTTGCAGAGCATTAGTTGGATGCGTACAATATTGTGATGTGAAAAGGGATTTGTTTTTTTTTTTTTAAATACTGTCATGTTGTACTGAAAGGCAGAGCCTGAAGGTATGCTAAAAGCATTCCTCGCTTGTGACCTCCAAAACCACCGGTAAAATATGGATAAAAAGAAGTGCAGTAAGCAAGTGATTAGACTAATTAAGATGTTTTCAATTGCAAACTACACCAATCAGCCACAGCGTGAAAATCACTTATCCAACTCTGTGATGTTGGCAGCGGATCCTTTGGGTCCTGTGGATTGCGGGGTGAGGCCTTTGTGGATTGAGCTTGTAGCGGTGTACGTTCAGTTTAGATGTGGGGAGGTTTGCGGCCAGGTCCTGGAGATATTGTTCCTGAGCATTTTTTTTTTCTTTTTCTGAGTGTATTGTCTGTTCATCTTCTGCAGTGTTTAGTTGGGTGGTACGTGTCAAAATAACGTCAACATGAATGTAGAGGACCCAAGATTCCCAGCACAGTGTTGTAACCAGGTGATCACTATTTCACCTGTCAGTGGTATTAAAGTGGCTTAGTTTAGGTTGGTTTTTCATGACGTCTCTAGATTCTCTGGAAGTTCAATATGCATGATTTAGTTTATTAGTTCTGAACACAGCATTGCATGTCAAGGGAAAACCTTGTAAACTATAATTAAAATTGTTATTCGTGCATCTATAAATAAGAATACGTGATTGTCTGCTTGGTTTCCATGTTAACTAGATTGACAAACAAGAATACAATAAATGTAGTATCAGGAGAAAAAAAATAAAAAATAAATGTGGAGAATATTCAGTCTCTGAACCAGTCAGACAGGGATGTAAAAAGCGGTTGGACAGAACGGGATCACATAGCATAGCTGCTGCCACATCTGGGCCAAAGGAGCTGCCTAAACACATTACTGATAAAGTAGCAGACATTGCACGCGCATTGGTTAATTACTACAATTAGTACATAACATCCAGCTGAGCTATGAAGGTGTTGATGTGCATATAAAATAAAAGTCAATTTTAACCAATTTCCCTTGGTTATGCAAAAACTGTATGCCACAATATAAACGCTACAGTCGAAGGACAGTTTCTAATTGGTGATTCTGGGAGTATTTGCAATTTGTATTTCCAGTATTTTGAAAATCCAGAGAACGCTAATCTTTGTATTTGATATTCTGTTTGTATCGCTATCTCTCAAAAAGGCAGTGTGTGCATTTAGTAAATATGCGCACAATGTCTTTTCTGTGGAAACCGAGGTATTACAACAAGCACGCAAGGTTTATTTAAGTGACAGTGAAAGTGAAATGTAGATGATAGGGGGCTAAATTACTCTGACTACGCCTTAGTCAATCCCAAGATTACATTTACGTGGCGGATAGACGGGAAAAGAGGACTCTTGCACACTGATCTGAGCTCTGTTTGTGCTTGTTGACGAGATATTATTCAAGATATGTCTACAAGATATGAAGCAGGCGAAGTCGGGCGAACGGCGTCTGGATTCTCTTTTATTCTGTCTGTCACTGCTGCGTCGCTAACGCTAGCTAGCCAGCTGTCTGCAGATATCAGGCGGATGTCTTGTCAACACAAACAGTGCAGAGGAACCACTGTGCACAAAGTGATCATTAAGGGCGATGACAGTATTCTGTGCTTTGACTAAGTACAAACCGTCCATGTGTAGTGTATAGGGTAGCATTTATTAATTTATTGGGAAATTGGTGACAATTTACAGGCGTACTAACGCTCGGTCAGTCCGTCGCCATGTATGATAAGGCCATTTTATTTACACACTCCTATCCTTCAATCAATACCTTCCCCAATTTCCGACCTACAGGAGAACCTCCACGTTTTGATGAGCACGATAATGACTCTCTGTTCTTATTTTCCATCATTCTGTCCAGAGGAACTACAGTATCAGCTTTCTTGAAGTTCCTGTAGACACCAACTGTGGCAGGTGATTAAAGGTCTCGCTATTCCAGGAGATGGCTGGCAGGGGGTTCAGATAAGATAACTACTTTCACCCCAAGTTTAATGTCAAAGCCAAAGTAACATAAAAAAGCGGACCAGACCCAATGAATCATCAGAACCTATGGATCATCATTAATCTCTTGCTATCTCAACTATCAAAATAAAAGTGCTCTAGAGTCGTTTTGAAGTTGTACTCTTTTTTGCCAATGCTGCAAGTCCCTTAATGACCCGTGTTACGTAAGTTCAAATTGGTTTTTATATAACGTGGGAGACAGTTACTTTGGAGTTCGGTGACGACTGATATGATAAGACATACTGTAAGTTTTGTTAACCGATTCTGTCCTTTAAGTTTAAATTATGAGCCAGATTTCCAGGCATACGACTGTTTCCTGGGGTGACCCGAAGTGGTACTTCACACAGATATTAATCTGTTTTATTCGTCTGGAAGATCTGCGTTTATCTATCATCCCCTACAACCACATCCAAAGTCACCACTGTGCTTCTGGCAGACTTAATCAAAGGCTTTACTCCGCTATCCGACATGGAGGTTGTAGGCCAAATTAATTTCTTGTACAGTAAAACAGTCCTCAAGCACAAACAAGCTTTCCGCCACTGAATTAGACACCGAGTGCTTTCGGATTTAACTTGACTTTTCTCACAAGCTTTGCACTCTTCAAAACAGTCAGAAATTGGAACAAGCCTCTGTGACTCGACCAAATAGGATCAGCGAGAATGGTCATCTCAATAAAAGGCGATAAAGCAAACCTGTGTCAAGAGAAAATCTTTTATTCTGTAAGCAGTTTCTCTCAAGCATTTCATGGCAATCTAATGACCAATTAGCAGGACTGAAGCCAAATGTTCCAAAGAGAGAAATGTAGGTTAAATGTCTTATCTCCGGAGAAGTTAATAATCACAACCCAGAAAGTGATGAGGCCATAACATGGAAATATGAGAGTTAGGGGCTTTGTTAAAGCCTGTTCACAAATCCAGACGATTTGGCCAACTATTTTCACTGGGAAGTAGCTAAAGTTATACAGAGACACTGGACTACAACCTGTGCTTTACAAGAGCACATTCACTAAAAAAGGGGTCTTGCAAATCACCTAATATTGCCAGGATTTCATTGAGCTGGCAACAGTGTTGACACTTAACACCTCAACATACGGTCGCCCCCATGTTCACAAAGGTTTATTACAAATATACTATAGATGAAAAGAAAAGTCTATATACAGCAGCAGCTGGATAAATACTTCAGAATCTGTTTTCTTGTAAGGTATCATTATCATGCTGTGATAAGTTACAGGAACTGACACTAACTGACAGGTACGAGTGATCATGCAACTACCACCAGTCACTAGATTCTCATTTGCCTTGAAGTGAGCAGCTTTTGGGTTGCCAGTTTGCTGTGAAAGTAAGTGTGTTGCGCGATAAAGAATATAATCTAGAGACTTGGCCTGTTTGTCAAACAAAGTGACAAGTTAATGTTGATTTTATTTGATTCCTTGAAAGCTCTGTGAAATTGCATGAGTTTCCTAGAAGAAACTAAGTTAGAGCAAGTCCTTCAAGTAGTGTGCAAAATAAAAAAGTAAATAAAAAAAATCTGAGAATTTACTAGTAACTTTTCAACCAAGCAGCATCTTTATTAGACATAGTGGAGCTCCATCGACTGGATGAAAGTCTCTCCTTTGAGCTTCTCTTCAAAGAGGGAAGTAACCGAGCAACAACCTCAGGGTCTGAAAAATCAGGCCAATACGGAGGCGCCTGCAGTCCCTCAAATGGCCACTTGAGGATGGCTTCAAAAGCCAATCAACCCCGATAGACCTCCATGTTAAGATGGCCACTTTTACAGTGGAAAATAATGTTTGCGGCGCCGTACAAAATAGATTCTTCTAGATAATGTCCCCATTCATGACAATTGCCTTTTCAAATAACTCACCTTTTACGTTACACTATGCTTTAAATATACGCATTATTGTCCATCATAGGCGTCAAACACAAGAGGGTCCAATTTTGCCGTGGGATGAATTTGCAAAGTGCTAAGATTACATAGAAAACACTAACTGTAATTTTTCAATAAAAGTAACTGCTGTTTCTAATTTGTCCACTAGTCCACAAGTAAGAGTTGCGGACATAACACAACACTGAGACCCAGATCTAAACAGCAGACGGCAGCAATGCACAAAAATGGAACTCAATTTTCTTAAGAAAATTCAGGTTGTTCATAAAATTTTTTGTAAAAGGATAATTCATTAAATGTAAACATTTTCACAATGTGCTTGTACTTCTTTGCACTAAAACAACATGAAAAAGTTGCTGGAGTTGTCACTATTTATAGGTTATTAAGCTATTATGTTACTGGTCCGGCCAGCTTGAGATCAAATTGGGCTGTATGTGGCACCTGAACTAAAACGAGTATGACACCCCTGTTATAGATGATATCATAGAGGTTTGTCTGTCTTTATCTGCAGTCCATGGTAGCAACAATTTACATTTACTTATACGATTAAAGGGCTGACTCAGTTTAAAGGGTGTTATGTAGGAATTTAGTCCTTTTGCTACAGACCTGTGCACTTAGGTACAGGAAGTAATTGGACACAGCATAAATTAAGGCATCATTTTTCATATTTGGTTGCAAATACTGAAGCCTACAGCCCATCAGACGACACTCGATATCCTCCCTGGCGATGATTTGCAGACCTGCACAACAGCCATCTTCACTTCTTACTTGTCTCATTGGCTTTTTGCCTTCTGTCTGGTTATCAGCATGTGAAATGCATGCTCATTTGGATTTGGGTCAAAGGACTTGGCCAGTCAAGAGCACTCAGCTGCTTGCCCATAAAAATCTTTGGTTGTCAGCCTGTTCAATTACAGCCAGTTCTACTTCTCTGTCCTTAATTTGGTGGATTATTAACACAAAGAGCTACCAACGCAGTTCACCCAGTACAGGCGCACTCAACTATCCTTCAAGCTGAAAAAGTCAACACTTAAACCCTAAGGGTGCCTGTTAAATTTCATCCCAGTGTGCTTGAGCGCACAGCTAAAATGGTGAAAAGCATATCACTGCCCTATATTGTCTGACTGGACATTTTTATCAAACTTGAATCAGTTCTGCTTTTCAGGTTACGCAACACTTTCTTAGAGGCTTTATCTCAATCCAGACATGTTTCATTACGCAATTAACAGTGCGACCTCATACTCCCCCCCCGCCCACTCCTCCCGGGCCATTCAAGATCTAAGCTTCCAACCCATGTCTACAGGAGAGGGTGGAGGAAAAGACAAACAACCCATTCATCTCTGTACATATACAATATGTCCCAGAAAGCGCTTTGAAAGACAAAGGCCACTTAATATTTAGCTACTGACTTCAAATCTTTAAATATGCTGTACTTTCCAAGTTGATTAATCATCTAAAATAGAACTGAAAGTTTCCTTGTCCTTTACAACTAATAATAATAACTCCTTCGAAATCCTTTATGAATCGAGTATCAAGTATCATAACACAATAAAATGGCGGTAGTATAGTAGTTTTAGGTTCCTATATGAAATTTTTTTTTCAAAAGTAAATTCAGCCCAGGATCATTGGTAGGGATTACTTCCTACAAAACTGACAATATTTAAATCAAACTCTAAAATGCCCTAAGTGTCTGGGTATGTCAGTGTGAAACTATACAACCATTGATTTCAGGTGGTCGTGCTGAGTTCTGAGAGTAGGCATCTGATAAGAATGGCGCCACGGCTGTCTCAGAGCCTGAGCTCAATCTTTAATCAGGGGTCATTGTGTTCCACACAGCAGCCCATAACACATAAAAGCAGGTAGAGGAAGTGGTAAATCATACAGGCATTGGGGTCTAATTGGCGACCAGAATGAGCTCCAGCCAAAATATTGTTTTCCCTCGGCTCTATCTGCTTCCATCTCGTGGACTTTCATAGAAACTGTGGCTTCCTGTTCTTGGGTGTTGGCCGCTGCATAAGTACAACATCCCCTAGTCTGTAAAAATAATCTCCAGGACCTTGTGTAAAGAAAGAGAGGGACAGAAATACATTCTGTCCCATGAGGAAGAGCTTCCTCTACAATTCAGAAACTTTTAACAGTTTCCCCTTTCATTTGGCAAAGGCCCAGCTTGCCAACAAATGCTTCTGAGCCGTCACATCTGAAATAATCTCTGGAGGGTCAGTAAATAATAAAACACCTTACACTGATTCCAATTAATTTTAATTGCTCAAGTAGCTAAAGTTTTTCCAAGCCTTGTTTACACCATCTTGTGGAACAATTCAGTGTGGTACGTGTAAAAGATGAGTCAAGGCAATGCATCATTTCAAGCTTAGCATTTACATTTGATGTCCAAACCCAACTGAGCCCCTCAGTGAGAGAAAAACAGGTCCAAACTCAGTCAGAGCATGTCAATAATGCCCTCAAGCCCCATTAGACTCATTCTGAGCCTCATGCGTCTATTCTTGAGTACAATGGGTGTTACACAACTTACTTATGTAGCACACTGGAGAGATACAAGATGGGTGCCGTCTCTAGTCCATCATTCTCTCTACATGTGCCCGTTTGCTCTGCCTCACGGTGCAGCTGCTGTTCAGCAACAGGCAGCACAGGTGATTGCAGAAGAAGAAGCAGGTGGACTGTTCACCACGTCCAATCAAACAGCTGTAGACTATAGTATCTGTCGGCACTTATATCCACAAAATAATTAGCTTAACTGACAAACTTGTCAAAGCGGCTCAATACACAAGAATTAGCAGCCCTGTTAAACATAATTGCCTCTCATGTTTAGCCTCTTCAGATTCTTGTTTTGTAGTAGCACGGAGTCATTATATTCAAACTATTGTATGTTATTTAGCCATTTGTTGGAAAAGGAGGGGTTTCATTTGCGATTCCAATCACTATTTTGTTAATTTAATTTAAGACGATTTAAATGAAAATTTGTCTTGCATATTTTGTGCAATTTCTTAGACACAGGAGGGGAAGGTGACAGAAACCGATCTGTCAGCCTGTGCAGGCGCTGGCTCTTTGAAGCTGGCTCAGTGCGCGGGGACCCTTAGCTTTGGATTAAATCTGATCAGTGTTTGAACTGAGGATGCTTGGCAATTTGAACATTTGGTATAAAATCTGTTGTGTCCTGAGCAGACCCATTTGTTCATTATTTTTTTTTCCTGTGTTCGCCCATATCAAAAAAATGAGACCCTCACAGGAAGACAAGCTGAACATCTCAAACGCATAGATTAAAGACTGGATTCATTTATTTAATCTAAATTTGTAGCGAAAAACTGAGCCGCGATAGGTTTTCGACGAAAAGTAAGCTGCCTAAATCTACGGTGATACCATTTTAGTCGGGAGGAGATTTCATGCAGTTTCAGTTTGCATTTTTATGATAGTGAAATGGAATCTAGCAGTAAAGGTATAGAAAAATCATGCATGGTACTCAAAAACCATACAGGATGAGACAAGCAGCAACGTGGTGACAAGAGATCATGGAATTCTAAGCAATTCAGTGAGTAGATATTGATAGGAGCATTTTCTTAGCAACAAGAGGCAAGAAAAAAAAAAAAAACACACTGTCCGCAGCTTTGGTTCATACCACACAATTCACCTTGATGAAAACACAGTGTCATTGATTGTATTATTTTTTTCTTTTCAATTATTGAGCAGTGACGGCAAGAACAGCCAACTCCACCCATATACTAGCAATTATTGTATGTTCTGCTCGGTTCACTCGTAAAACATATACATAAGGGTAATACATTAAGGGTTACCAAGGGAACCACAACCTGGAACGTCCACTAGCAACCAAACTGTCGGCTAGAGAGTGATGGGCGACAAGCAAATTCATTTATATGTGGAAAAAGCTTAGGCGGTTGAGATGCTAATGCAGAAAAATCATGTCTGATGTTGTGAAATGGTTCTTTTGACCTTTACCCTGATATACACAACATGTCTTTACCGTGCTACTATGAGGCTCAGTCGTGAAAAAATATATGTGGTCAGAATAAACTGGAACCGGCTTCATTTCTGGGGAAATTAAAAAAAAATAAATAAATAAAAGGGAGCCAGGTAAGGATTTATTTATTTTAATCTACAGTGTGATTTCTTAGACGCCTCTAATGCAAGTAATATATAAAGCTAACCATGTTGCTTGTTCTTCATTTGTACTTTCCCAGTAACAGTTGTTTCAGTAACACATCTTCTTAGCGAACATTACTTTGCCTAACAAATCGTTTCCTTTTATTCGCACCCAGCTCAAATGACTCACGTCCCTGAAACCGAAAAAGCATCATATTATATGTCGGAGACGTCTCATAACAGACTTCCAGCAAATTTACTTCACTTTACAAACCTTGTGTTTTTCGGGATAATTACTAAGTTTGAGAGAGCAGCCACAGCTAACCAAGTAAATAAAAGCCCCTTCCTTTCAACTTCATAGCTGTTTTCCCCACACACATTTAAAAGTTGTTTTTCCACACAGTATGAAAGAATGTTCCCTCTCCGGGTTTCGCCCTCTGTGTATCGGTGCACATTGACATCAATCCAACGCTGCATCCCCGTATTGAAGCCTCTTGCTAATTGTAAACAGGAGAGGGAGGTGAGCACTCTGTCGAGCAGAACACTGATTCCGTCTGTGGAGCCGCAAAGTGAAACGCTGATTAGTGACGCTACATTACTCTGCTTTGTCCAAGGGCAACTGTTTCATATCAGCTAACTGTCGGAAACGCAGACGCCAACCTCAGCACTCGTAAATGTCCTGCAGCTGCATGTGATGGACATTTTAATATCAGAAATAGTGATTGCATTCAAATCACAGTCAAAATTATACTAAGGCATGATTAGTATTTCTGTGGTTATTCAAATGGAGATGAAGATGAAGCACCGAGGCTGAAGTGGAGAGACACTAATGCGTGAAGCCATCTGTACTATATGCATTTATGTTGGTATTGGTCCTCAGAGCAAACACCAAATAATGAGTCCCGCATACTTTGTCCGCGCACCAACGCGCAAACACATAAGGCGGAAAATATAACAGAATCCATCTCTAATTTGTCACACCATCCTTTCCATCTATTCCTATTGTTACGCTTTTATTCAAAGGAGCACCCTATCTCGCTCCGAGTCACCACCTCCTTCTGAACTGTCATACCCTAATATTCCATTCATGCAGCTTCATCCATCAGTTTAATTAACTCTTGGCTCTAGGAACTTCCACTAAGCTGTGACTTCAGCACCTGACTATTAGGGAAGGCATACTGTGACCTCTTTCTCGACTCACTAGCGAAGAGTGCAGAACTTTAATGATGATAATGCCCTGCTGGTTAGTTTAAATCATTCCAGTCCAATTACGTGTAAGAGGAAATGGGGTCCATACATGCTGTTCTCTTTGTCTCGTGTCAGTTTTAAATACACATTCTGTCATGGCAAAGAGGAACACACCCATCGTGCTCATGAGATTAGGATGTGTATATAACTACTTTTTTAACATTTACATTTCTCTTCTGGTCCAGATCTGTGTGCTTTTTCCCTACCCCAGCCTCTTCAGCTATTTTCACGCCAAATGACTAACTCGACTGTTGCATATTGTAGCGAGTCTAAAGCCGGCTTTACACTCCATCCAATCTGCTTTTTGGATTGCTTCAGAGTCGCCCTCCCCTCGCATCTTTCCAACATCGGTTTGGGGAGTCTGTGTCTGACCATTTCTGTAGCTTTCCGAAAGCGGTATTCACAAACACTTCAGGCCGTGACATGCCACCTTCCAGCACGACTGCTCAGACGAGGTAAAAACACGTCTGATTTCCGACGTGGTCGGACACGGCTTGCAAACTAGTTCTGACGCGCCAAAACCCGGCACCTTATGGCTCTGCAGGGCTGTGCTTAGGCATCGTGGTGCTCTGCGATAAATGCGAACATCAGCAATTGTCTGCACACAGTTTTGAACCAATCAATCAAGTGGATGTGGAGATATTTCAATGAATAAGTTAAAAGCTTGAGATGCTAGTGGCACTAGATGAAATGTCAGGGAAGAGGTCACCCAGGTCAATAGGATTCATTCGCTGGGTGCCATGGAGATCTGTATAAAATTTCAACCAACGCAATCAATCCAATCTGAGGTATTTCAGGTCGGGTGGTGGCACTAGAGAAAGACTGATATTCTTATCCCAGGATCCAAACCGCTAGGATAGCTCAAAATGCCAAACACATCCCAAAGATAACAGATCCAACTGTGTCATTATTCTCGCATTAAGCAGCTGGCCATCAGATAGGGAGGGCAGAGGGGGCAGCGGTAGATACCTGCCAGAGGGGCCTCATTCCTGGGACTGAGGGGCTCAGCGGTAGGAGAATGAGCTGACTGCAGGTCACGGTATAGTGATAAACCAGGACAAGCATAAGGAGGCTTCTGTCTCTTAGGGGGTGGGGGGTGTGGGGGGGGGGAGGTTACGAGACGAACCGAAACCTCTCACTTACCTGCCTCTCATGGCGTCAGGATGACCCTGCAGTATGAGGTCGGGACTAAGCAGACCATTAGCCACATTCAGCAGGTGGAGGTGAAAGATTTCCACCCACACAGTGACCCCATAGATCACATGTTATCTGGAAATATATTCCACCAGGGTCTATATATCATTCTGCAGGAGCTGCCATTTTAAGTTTTTGGTCCTACAGTGCCAGTTTTAAAGGAATAGTTTATCTATTAATCCAGCTGACTTAATAATAAATGTGCACTAATATAATAAGGCAGGGACTCACTGCTTAAAAGGAAGCCAAATAACAATTAAAAGACACAGCGCCAAGAATTAGATGTTTCTATGAGTGTGACAAGAGCTTGTTGCATAACTTGTAGAATGTAATACTTTCAGCCACCGGTGAGATTAGAAAGAGAGGCGAAGCAAAAACATGAAACGCTTGACCAAGTCCTAAAAATTTCCCCAGGTAGCCATTACCGCGACAGCCTCCTGGGTAATGAATACATGAATGACCGTGTACAGCCGAAGTTTGTATGATGGTGATTGTGCAGGAGAGGTCGCAGGGTCTTCGCATTTAATAGGTACCTTCCTCCTTTGGTGCATGAACTTTCTGGAGAGACTGGCTAAACACAGCCAGGTCTCAGCTAATCCAGCCACTAATGTGAGATAGTTAGGTAACGGACCATAACAGACAGCTCGGGGCCATCTTAGCGTAACCTTCTTGGCAGAGGTAAACAAATTATCTTCCTGATTTGCACCTGTGCACCCTGACCTGAACTAAACAAACATGTATTTATTTTATTTGCTTCTGCCGTAATAAACTGGCAGTATAGAGAAGCCTGTATCTGCGCAGCTAAACCCTTGTGTCTGCAGCTTACTCACTTGGTTTTTCACAGTCATCCTTTGCTTGGATTTTTAAAGCTTAAGAGTGGGAGAACGTGTGTGCAGATGTGGGTACACGTGTCAGTCAGCGCACGCAGGGAGGGAAGAAAGTGGAAGAAATGGAAACTGAAGGCGACTCGGGGAGAAACGGCGCAGGTTTTTTAGCCTTGGGTACCCCAAAACCGCTAATTAGGCCGCAAATCACAAGATTGCACATGACCACATCCCCCAGACGAGTGTTGGGTTAAAGAACAGCGAGCAGCCATTTTAAATCAAGCCTTAATCCAGTCCGTGTCTCTCACTCCTCACTCCGCCCATAGCATCCACATGCAAACCCCCTGCTCGGAACGGCGATGCGGCCAGCATTTGGAATGACAGATGAGGAGGGAAATTAAAGAATAGACGGGAGGAGGGAGCTCACATAAAGAAGCAGAAAATTGATTCCCAAGGAGAGGTGAATGCTGGGGAAGATCGGCTAAAGTCATTTTAAATTTAAAGTTGCCGTAGGCAGGTCTCTAGGTATGGACATGAAAACACAAAATAAAAGTGCTATAAAAGAACAACAACAACATCAACAAATCCAAATTCTCAATGCCCATTCACTGACTCTATGTCGTAACATTATAACAGCCTTCTCTTAAAAACGCATGCACTAAGAAATCAATCCAGCTTATTGTTAATTCCAGCTCAGTGGAATTAAAATATGAGCTTGTTGACGTCAGCCAAGCAGCTAATGGTTGAAATACCAAGTACACTGGTGTGCACATGGATGACTGGCAAAGTGGCTCTTTGCCCTCCGGCTTTACAGATTCTCTCCTCTGCTGTTTGCCAATAATCTATTGTAAAAACAGAAATAACAGATAAACAGTCCTTTTACTGAAAATTGCACGCCATTATTTTTCCGCATAATTCAGCACGAGCTTTTATAAATCAAACACACTGCAGGATTACAATCTTCAGATTCCCCCTTTCGAAACTGAAAATGACTGAAAGAAGAAAGAGTGAGGGTGTTTGAGCACCGCACAAAAGGTTTAGACACATTTTAGAATGCGAAGAACAGCTTCTACCCCAATAATTTCATGATACATCTACATTATTTATTATCCCTTGCAGGTATATGAGCTCCCACTTAAATGAGTCATGAGACTGCACAAGACAAAAGATGACAGGCCCGAGTGTTCTTCTAGCTGCTACTGTGAGGAGATGAAGCTCGATCAGCCTGAATTAACAAAAATGTCTTTGAGATTGCAGAAACATAATGGTGCCAGTTGTTTTGAATTTCACGGTGCCAGTGCCTTGGCTTCATTCAGTGTTGTTTAAGCAAAGACGCTATAAAGGAAAGGCCACTCAAAGAATCCTGAATAGCAATCAAAAGGAAAATTCCACACCACGTTACAGATGATTGCATGACACATGTCACGCCCCAAAAAGGCAATCATCTGCTTTATAACAGCGGAACGGGGAAACGTCAAGCCATTCGTGTTGTTGCACTGACTCAAGAGCACGACTGAGGATTTGAAACCATAGGCACCAAATTTCCCAAATGTTTTTTATTTTCTTTTTTTAAATCACATTTGACTGGTGACTGTTTACATGCACATTTTCACTGAAATTACAGTTGTATCTCCCTTGCCTTTTATTTTAACTAAGAGTTAAACAATAATAATTGTGATTCATAAAGCACATTTTAGACCTGATATTATCTCAGTCACAAATATACAATTCGTGCCTTTTGAGTGCATACATTTTTTTTTTTTAAGACACCATATAGCACAGCCCACAGGCACCATTAGCCCTCAAAATAATACAAAAACAGGCTTGAACCACTCTGAGCTATAGCCTTTCTATGCTCAGCTCACCCTCTCAGCAGCTATTACTCTTGCAGTTGTTCTGCAAGCTAAGCAGGGACAACAATGGCTACATGGTTGCACGGAAAGTGGCCTTATAATTTAGAACCCAGACAGAAATCAATAGTTAGCAGTGTAACTAGAGATAGTAGCACAGGATAAACGGTCTAACAAGCCTGGGAGAGCCAGTGAACCAGAAGTGATGCAGTACTAAACACCATCCACCGCTTCTGTACAGTTACTCAGTGGTTTGAAGGCCTACAGACAATTTTATGCTAACACACCTCTCAGCATATGAGCAAATGATCATCAATCAAAAACTATTTCATAATTCAAGGGAAGCATTGCACGTCTTCCAAAATTGTGCTATTATGTCACTATTACAGCCTCGCCCCCTACAGTTAACTCCGCACCTCTAGGGGGATGTGTACTCATTACCGAGTGAGTCGTCATGATTATGAGTTTAAAAATTTGCTGAGCCGCTATCTAGCTCATTCCAGCTCATCAGCATAACCATATTAGAGAGGAAACCTGTGGGCTGGCAATCTCACACATCCTCAATATTGCATTCCCCGAAGGCCGAGCATGTCCACGTCCATTAAGTTGGACTTGCGCCACCAACTAAGCCTAATATGCTGCCGCAAGGCACACTAACGCCATGCGACACCTGAAATGTAATTGATTAGGTTTACACAACAAACCCGTCAGTGCAACGCATCAATCTGCCCTAAACAGGGAAACCAGAAAATTTGGCTGTATTTGCCATAGTTGTTGTGTACTGGGGCTTTGGCTTTATGTGTCCCGGTGGCACCAACCCAGGACTCAAACAATAACAATACAAACCAACAAGAAGTCACTGATACTGTAGTAGCCCAGGGTGCAGGATTCCCTAATTTATTTCCATCCTTAATATATTTACCTCATCTAGAAAAAGGAAACAGATTGTCAGAGGCAGTGGGAAGTAAAATGATTTGGAGCTCAATTCTACTAAATTGGTTGCTGCCAGTGTGATACATCATGGAGAATTAAGATGCCTCTCCCCCAGCACAGAAGTTCGGCAGCCATATTGGCACATCTGTCAAGGGCCCACCCTTGACAGAGACAAATGGACCAATTCTGGCAGACGAAGCCTGATCCAAACTGCTAGCAATAACCAAGATGAATAATGAGTCGGCTTGGGCCCCAGCAAAGTTCATTTTTAATAATTAGTGTTCCTGCACCTCTCATTTTCTCAGAAAATGAGTGCAGGTACATCTACAGGTTGATACAACACATCAGCAGGAACCAAGGAATATAGATGATGTTGTGTTAAGCTTCCATCATCATGTGGAATGGCTGTGACTATAAATGCAGGTTGTAAGACAGATGAATCTCTCACTGTTCTCCCCAGGAGGAGGAAATTAATCAAGTCCAGAAAGCGCTGTGGATACGGGAGGCAGCAAAGTAATGTTTCTGGTTGAGCGCACCGAAGTTCAGAAGGTCCACAGATTCCGCAAACACTGTAAAAGAACACAGCTCCTATAGCCCAAACAAAGGAAAAGTGGAAGCAACGCTCAAGTGCAACACAAACCACATCCCCTGATGGCTACAGTTCACACGAATTTTCCATACAGAAAGAAGTAGCACTCATGTTGGGATTGCCAGTTCCGAGAGTGAATATGACAAATGTGCTGCTTTTCTGGACACTTGACGTGTCATTTGGCAACGATGTTTGTCAAGACGCTGCCAGCATGCAAGCATAAATAGAAAACAACGGATGCAGGTGTTTTAGTGGCTGTCAAGCCCTGTCAGTGTGTGTTGCCCTCAAGTCCCGGAATCCCGAGAAGAGCTGCTCCAACTGGTTGATTAAGCGTATAATTGGTATGACGTAAAATAGCACTTCACAATGCTTTTTGTGTCGCTATTGTGTACACACGGCACCAACTAGCGCTGATCGAGTATACCCAGGCCCTTGGTGTGGCAGGCAACAAGAATCGGTGTGTGGTTGGGCCATCAGACTGCAGTTTTATGGATAGTGGCTGGAGTGCACAGCAATCAGATGACGTGTATAAGAAAAGAGTGGCTGCAGTGTCTTTCCCGAGCTAAATCAGTTTAAGGCATAATGACTTCCTAATGCACATTTCCACCTGGGTAATGCAAAAATATTAGATAACTAGGCCGCCCCTTCTGAGATTGATATTACTTACAGTCACTTTGTTTGGAACATTTTGTGAGGTACTGTGTAGCTGAAGGTAATGTCACTGGACGGTATGATAATTGGAAATTTAATTCAACTTCGATTTTCAGCCGACATTAAAAAGTATTTCATTCTGGCAGGGATCTGAATTAAACAATTGTTTTTTTGGGGTGTGTGTTAATTTGGACAAAGGCATTTGTGTATTATGATTCATGATGTGAAACCAATCTCACAATGTCTTTAATAACCCTTATTTTATTGTCTCAAAGGTGTAAAACTATTAGCAATAAAACAGATTTCATCAGTCGAGGCATAGTGAGACCTCTGAAGCTCACGGAAAAATTAGTTCGTCTTAGCTTATTAGCTAGTCTTTTTTATCGGGGGGAAAAGTTGTGTTTTCATGTTCATCCCTGAGGACTATGTTCCTGGATCTCTGTATTGAACCCCCCCTCCCCCCCCCCAATCTTTTTTCCTCTCACACGGCCCTACAGTCAGGGGAGCTTTGCTTTAAACTCAAGTGCTTCTTATACATGGAGGTCTACGGGGAGCAATCCTCCTCTCGATTCATTACCTCCAGGAGGCAGAGCTCCTTCTGTTGGGCACCATGACAACATGGCATTGCTCTTTCCCCTCAAGCCTTTGTAGGGGTATCAAGACACAAGAGACCAAATGCACTGCTTCCACAAGCACCCAGCCACTTTAAGGCTACATCCCAGGGTTTAACATGTCACAACTAACGATATGAGAGGAACAGACCCGTGGCATGGTGTTCAAATTAGGATGTGCCTTTATAAAGATTCAACTATAGTACGATCATTTATACAGCTGCAGAGTGAATAAACTATTGACAGGTTTATTTTAAGAACGAGGGATCAGTGTTTTTTTGGTTTTTTTTAGCGACATTTGCATTTGCTCACCAGTAATGTGATGGACCTCAACTAGTGAAGAAATACAATAAGAAGCTAAAGAAAATGTGTGTAGCAGTGGAACTGAGGGTTAATTTAAAGGCAAAACAAACAGCCCTAGCAATCAAGAACAGTGAGTTACCTAATCTTGTTTTGTATCCTCTAAAGTACTAATTAAGTTGGATCAACATAGCAGTTGATTGAAAATGACACTTCATTCACTTCATTATGAGAGACACGAGTGGAAAGATTGCTAATGATCATGGGCAACCTCACTGAAGTGGAATAAAACAGTTAGGCTGAGGGGAAATATAATCCACACATATCAGACAATCGCAGGCTCTTTCAGTGGCTACAGCAGCCTGTCAGGGTGGCTTCCATCCAAACATCCATAACTGCGGCATGAAAAAAGAAAAAAACAAGACAGTGGGAGCTCTATCTATATGAAGCACGGAGCTATTAGTGAGTTATTAATGTGAGGAATCACCGAGATGCAAAGCCTTAAGCTATACTATTAATTTGTGGATGTAGACCACTATATCATCGAAGGATTCGGGCTACAGCAGCATGTGCTCTTTGCTGCATTTTTAATTCCCCCCAATTTTGCGCAATTATCCCTCTTCCCAACTAAAATCATAACCTATTACGGTGATCAGAGCAAAAAAACATAAATCTTTCACAGAGAATCATCGCTTCATATCTACCCGAAAGGACATGCAATGCAAAGACTTGACGAAACCTCACAATGCAAAGATCGACAAACATCTCTGGTGCGTTAATCTCTTATACTTTTCTACGCCTAGCGCTGGCGTTTATTTGCTTTCTCTTTTCATTCTACACACTCTTAGATGGGATCAAGCGTAATGCTTCTGCAAACGCATGTTTAGGTGGTCCAACTGTTGTGCTGTAATTAAACTAGAACAATAAATCAACAGGAGAGCATTCGAGAGCAAACTACTGCGCGTGTAGGCCAAAAAATAAATACCCAAAAAAAAAAAAAAAAAAAGCTACTGATAAAGGAAGCCGGAGAAGCTAACAGAGATGATGTGTAAACCTGCGGAGATATAAAAAAAAAGGGGGAAAGAATGATGCATAGCCCTGCTCCTGTGGGAGTCTTACGGTGAGTATGATATCATCCCTCTTATGAAAAATGCCTACACACACAGAGAGACACAGACACACACACAGACACACACACACACAGCATGCCTTAAATAACTTTTAATCAGATTTCAGGGTGTGGGTGTCGAGGCTACTTGCATTGAGGTTCATAATCAAAGCACACAGGAAGGTGACATATCATGGACCGATAAGAGCTTTCATTGCACTGTGTGCCTCATTCACAATGCATAGGACTAATGCATTTAAAAAAAAAAAAAAAAAAAAGCCCACACACACACCGACAGTTTATCTCTCTTTCTTATCGTGGAAAATAGGGAATGCATTTTTATTCTGCTGATGGAATTAATACAGTTAAATAATATAACAGTCTAAAACCATTAAGTCAAATATTTAAAGAGCTGCATAAGCTTTGCGATCATATAATGACATTTTCTCACCACATTTGACCTTCTAAAAAAAAATAAAAAATCTCATCTGAGCAAGCGGTTTAAGAAACTTTCCACATTGTTAACATTTTCTCGTGTTTTTGCTCCAGTATCTGAGACTGTGTTTCACATCTCATCAAACAGCTCTCTCCCAGAGTAGTCTGGATACACAGTGAGCAGCGAGGAAAGCCTTGCTCCCCTATATGTTACCCGCTTGTGTGTACGGCTCAAAGGGCCAAAGTCTGTTTTGCACCAGTACCTTCTAGCTTCGGGCTAACCCTGCTGTGTGCCTTGCTCCTACACTCACTTGCACAGAGCAAATGCCCTTAATAACCATTTAGCTGCTAAGGCACGCTTGTCTGTGCCCTATTCACAGCCTTAGCCACTAATTACCTTCCCAAAGTAATGGACATTTCTGTGTTCCCTCAATGCTTCCCTTTTTCTCGGTACAATCAGCCAGCTGCCTTCCCTGGTAGGAATTAGTGGTCTGCACGGGCCAGAAATTAATGTCCAAAAACTCAACCCATGCCAGCTAACTCCCTAACCCCGTGTAGGTTTTTTGGGTTTTTTTTTTTACAACCTCACAATATATATATATATATATATATATATATAAGTAGAACTAATTCAAATAAAAAAATAAGATCCTATCCTCCACAAATTGCCTTTTGCTTAGCATGCATGCAACTTTGTACAAAACACAACACATTACATGAGGCTAATATTTATCCAGGAAGGTTACTAAATATAAGTATTGAAACAGCCTGAAGCACTGTTTACACAGAGATACACAACAGTCTGTCAAGTAAAACAAAAAAAGAAACACATATGGCCCCAAAATTTAATTGACCAAAGGAGTGTGCCAAGTGTGATGTCTTAATTAGAAAATGAACCTGACGTGAATATTCAGACAGGACTGTGCTCGGCTAGAATCTTGGACCTGCGCTAAGAAAGAACGACTCAACAGGCAATCAGGAAGTAAAATCTAAGACGCGCACGTAATGATAGCTGCAATGCAATTTAGAGCACAAACTACCGACCAAGGCAACGGGAAATATAACAGCGCATTTATGCTTTCCTGCGGCGTTCTACACAACAGAGCTGGGCCACCTCCACTAAATCCAACACCGCGAGCGCCGACATCATTTAAAAAAACACGCACATACACATTGACCTTTGGGGGGAAAAGAGCAGCGGCGCCATTTCACACAGCAAATGCCATATATTAAGAGTGTGACTATTGGTTAAGCCCTCAGGTACAACTTAAATTGATCAACTGAGGAGGCGTATCAGGTTCTCAGTGGTTTACCACCTCAGCTAATCCCTACTGTTCTGAGCCTCCTGCCATTTAATTAAACAGCAAATAAACACTCGTAAGTGATTGTAAGGACCCATGCCAAAAAGCTTGCATTGCTATAATGGTGTTTCATCAAATGGTACTGAAAGGGTTTCATCTCGTCATTAGATACACACAAAAGCAGAAAGCCAAAACCGTTCACTATATAATGAAGGTCTATATTCATGGATGTTTACGGAGAATAAAGCTTTAAGTGATTCCTACGAAGGACCCCACACCTATACCAAAAGCTCAACCATGCTTGGATAGCCAAAGCAAACATTCTTTTACTGCGTCGACTAGCTAATCATGAGAGTCCACTATCGGTAGTGACATGAATACCAAACAAATTTGAGCCCAAAGTAAGCTCCGGTCGTTTTTTTTTCGCCGTTATTTGCACAATTTTCTTGCCTAAAACCGT
Organism: Chelon labrosus; assembly: GCF_963514085.1. Taxonomy (NCBI): domain Eukaryota; kingdom Metazoa; phylum Chordata; class Actinopteri; order Mugiliformes; family Mugilidae; genus Chelon; species Chelon labrosus. Next base: position 11,467,565 of record NC_140340.1, read on the forward strand.
GAGATTCTAGGGTCCACAACTGCCGCGTCGCCGGCAAAAAATATTCCATCAGTATAATCATTTCCAGAGCCGCGATGCACTCCCCTAGCAGGGGGACCAAGTTAGTTATTTGCAAGGTGGTGTTTTTGGACCTTGGAACCTGTAAATACGGTTTTACTGACTGCTCCTCCCTTCCTGAGCTCTTCCAGTGAGGTGCCCTCGATCAAAGCAAATAACCCCTATTTCCCATCGGAGCGGCTTGATGGCCAACAGAGGCCTGTGTTTGCACTGGCGTGTGTATAGCTGAATGAGAAGCAGTGCTCGGAGAGAACATATACGCATATGGTCGATGCCAAAATAAAAAAAAAAAAAAAACAACATCTTACTCTTCCTGCAGCAGAGTAACCACATCAGGGGTCCGAGTCTTTTTTTTTTTTTTTCATTTCAAAATTCTTTTCCATATTCCAATTTCCCGTGTTCTCGGAGCATTTTTATTTTTAACCATATTTGACAGCCGAATACAAAAACCTAGATGTTTATTTTGTTGACAACTGTTTTTTTGTTTTGTTTTTTTAAATCTAACTGTTAGCATGCATGTTAAATTCTAAACAACATATGCCAGTGAACATCAACTGGCGCCCCGCGGCCACATCCGGCCTTCAGAATATTACTGAACTCAGGAAAAGACAAATGACAGAAAAAAGCAACAGGCCTTAGTTGTTGGATATGTTACCCTTCACATCAAATTAAAGTAGCCTGTGAACAAATAAATACAAATAAAGTAAAACCAAGAAAATCACAACACCAAAATACTCACGTTAGGTTAATGGGATAAGTTACATTTCCATTCGGACACTATTTTTAACCTCACTTTTGGGAACGCAGCTTTGCAGGTGCATGTTGATTCAAACACGGTGGGCACATACATGGCCAATGTCTTGAGCGTGTCAAACTCTTGGGGACGAGCCAAAAAATGCAACGCTGTACGTGATGGACCGATTGACAGCTTCACAGATACGGAGCGTAAAATATCGCAATCGCCCTCTAGTGGCAGTACAGGTAATATCAGTCACTGACAATGGCTAAAAAATAACATATGCGGAAGGAGAATTAATATATCAAGTAATAATACATTGCTTAGGATACAATATTTATTTTATTTTATTTTACGAGATCATCAGGCCCTCACAGTGTAGCTCCCAGATATCAATTCAAATCAAACCCAAATGCAATGAAGAGCAATTCATTCAAGCAGAAACGCCACAAAATGTGAGAAAAACAAAGCTCACAATATCCCTGCCCAAAAGAAAACAGGTGCTACCTATACTCGTATTATTTTTCCTCGATGTACATAATTATTAGTTTTAGATTATTGTCAGTCCCCATTTTGTTTTTCTCATTTATAAGAAAAAAACAACAATTCCAGTTTCTCTATGTCTCTGCAACCTTGTTTGTTCACTGTGTCCATGAAAACAACAGTAAACACAGCCATTAAGGTACAGCTTCCTTCCAAAGAGAAGACTTCCTGTAAACTACATCACCGCAAAACTCATAAATGTGCAGACAGTCCCAATGTTTGGTTATTTCTGATGCCACGTACGTATACAATCCAGAAATAGTGCCACTTTTCTTTGAAACTAATTCGGTCTAGATTTTGGTGCAGTAATAAGGCACTTGGGGGGGAAGAGCTATTTTGCAGGCTGCGAGGCACAGAGGCAGCTCTGCGTAGAAGTGCGCGTTCGCTCACAGGCCATGCTTCTTGCCTCGCTCTTTCGACGACATCAAGCTCGCTCTCTCACACAGTGGAAACATTGTGGCTGCGCTGGCTGCCTGCTCCGAACACCATGAAAAACACTTCTGCTTGCATGATCAATTTATTTTTAGAATGCCAGGATTTTATAATTTAGAAAACAGAATAACGGGCAATAGTGTGGAAATCTATTTCCCCTACTCTTTAAATAAAAGTAATAAAAATGACTTTTGCAGAGCTAGCGTGACTATTGCAAAGTACTGCATGTTTTTAAAGTCTGATAGAGTAATTACAAGCCAGAATCCAGCGCATGGTGGATGAAACCTGCTGATTTCAAGTGCTCAGCAGGTACTCGAATGCTTTTACTTTTGGCCTTTAAAGTGCTACAGATGAGCCATGATATTATACAGTAGAGCTCACAGTTTTTTGTTGACAAGAAAAATGGAAATTTATCTCCATTAGTTTTGAGCATCGAGAAAACAGGAAACGCAATTTACATTTAATTTTAGTGATGACGGTGTCAAATGTTAAATCCTGTTCTGCAGAGTCAAAACACTCGCCTCTGACAATTCAAAGTGATCATTCTGACGTCCTATATCAACGGCCGTATTTTTACAGTGATGTTTTGCTAAATGCACTTATTGTCAAAGACATTCTGCTTTTCCAAAGCTTATAATTCAACTGCCGCCCATTTAAGACAGCCACCCGAGCGCACACATGCAAATACACACTACTCCGGGAACATTTATGGGCATAAAAGTGCACATAATGAATCATCCATTAGAGCATACATCAGACTGTTCACTCTGGGCCGCCACGTTCATCCATCTTTCCAATTTGTTAAGGTAGATGGCTGCGAAATAAGAGGCGGAGGCAAACCTAAATATCCAGAAGCACTTACTTCGACATTAACAGCATGCATATTATCAATAATGTACACAGCAATTACAACAACCAATCAGGATTTTTCATAGCGTGGCCCACTGTACTTGTGATAAACCTTTTTTTTCAGTACAAACTGAGGTCAGCTGATGACTGCTTCAACTGCACAACTAAATGTGACTAAATGGAACCATTTTTAAAAAAATAAAAATAAAAATCTGCAATGTTTTTATTAAAATGTCTATAAAAAAATTATCCTAATGCATTTCAAGTGATGAAATGTGTATGCCTGATCTATACCTAGTAAATAAACACATTTTAAAGAAAGTAATTATTTGTAGTTAATCACAGCAGGCGACCACATAATCTGAACATTAACTAGCTCTGCTGTATGCCTGTGTTTTTCCTCCCCCCAGTGCATTAGTTTAATTACCGTTATTAAGAGCAATGAAAACATACAGCACAGGTACGCTATTATATGAATACTTAATGCCTAAATCAAGCCTTCTGGCTGCAGCAGTGAGGAGGGAACAGGGGCTGCAGGCAAAACAGCAGACAAAAATAGCAAAATGATGGGCCAGGCAGCCAGGAGGTGAGCAATTTCCGCTTCTGCTTTGGGCTCCGGCCAGCGCACAAATGAGAGCTCACCTGTATAGGACCAGTAGGGGTCACCAGCTGTCCTCCTCTCCCTCATTACGCCCGTGCCTCCATGATGGCCGCCTACTGCGTGGTGAGGTTGGCCACCCGATGCCACTGTGGGAGGCAGAGAAAGAGGTCAGAAAAATCCACGGGGGAAAGACAAGTTCTCTTAACAACCGAAACAAACGCCGCGACAACGCAACGGCTGTTTCAAAGTCGGCAACAAAGTGGGAGAATTTTTGGAGGCTAATGAAATGTTGTCAAATGAACACAAAGTCCCATCTGCCTGGGAATTACTTGAGTTACATTTGGAACGATTGCGTCAAACATCAGTTTGTCTGTTTCCCATGCAAACATGACATATTGGATTCGCTGTATATTGATTTTGGAAATGTACCCCAATCCTGTGATATTAATACAAACCATATCAGCACAATCATCTCAGGCCCCCACCGATCCCAACGGGAAAGCTTTTAGGCATACAGTACCCGTCACTGCAGCTGGCACTGAATTAAAAACTGCCACTGAAAATTTAAACACACTGCCGCAGTGTGAAGCGTGAATCATCCAAAATCAATGTTGAGTTTATATACTCTAAATTGCAGATGAAAGCTTAAGTACTTTTACACTTCAGTTTAATAGAAACACCCTCGCCTCGAATTCTTCTCTCGACCTGCAGCTCCTCTGAGCCAGGACCCCTGGAGGTGATTGTGACTGAAACGCGCTAACAATGAGAACTTTTTGCCCGGCACCTTGAGGTCCCTCTGCCTGCCTTGCCACGCTGACAAATAGCAGTTTCCTGAGCTTCCCAGCCTCACACACTCAACCAAAACGAAGGCAACAGCAATAGTAGTCAGTACGCGTGCAGCAAAAAAATAAAATCTATGCCTTGGGCTCAGGTTCCCTCATTTGACACGAAGCATTAATGGGTGATAATGATCCTGATGTGCAGAACGTTTCCTGATCTCTTACAGGCACCATCAATCACATCCTTCGCAGCATGAGTTAGTGTGGGAAAGAAAAATAAATAGGCTGGACGGTCAATATGTTTACAATGCACGTGGCTGTAATCATGTCACAACAGCTTCCCTGCTAAGCTCCTATATGGAAACTTGAATCAGTAAAATGAAGACAGCGTGTATTACCAGGAGGGCAAACAATCAGCTTCATGTCTTTTAGGCACAAAAGTCTCTTTAGCTTCTTCGGGAAAATCGCCCCAAAGAAATCAAACGTCGTCAACAGAGTTGGAGCGAATGCTAGGGGCACAAATTGTCCTTGAGCGTACACACTCCCAAGAGCATGTAGCCTCACGCTTACAACAATCTAACTCATTGGGGAAAACGTGCTCCGCAGCGGATGGAGCCGGTGCCGGCGGAGGAGAAAATGTCTAGCCGGAGCCATTGTCAATCAGGCGCACGAGCAAAAGAAGAGTGTTCTTGTGTTGCTTTAAGCAGTCAAACAACCCACTGTGGCATTCAGATCCACGAGACTGGCTAATGCTGGTTCCCTGTTGCTAGAAGGATGCGAACAATCGGGCGAGCAGATTGTTTCAGTGTAAAGGGAACAGCAGGGAAAAAGTAAAACAAAACCCGAGATGACAATCTGCTGAACTCAAAATGGAAGCAGGAATCATAGCTACTTGCTGCAGTTTAGTCACTGAATCCATTTAGATAATCTGTCTTGCCATCTTTTTGTACAACCGGTCACATATTGTACTCAATATTGTGTTCCCCCATTTTAGAAGTCCTCACGCGGTTTCCTTTACAAATATGCAGCCTGGCACGACACTTAATCTCGCATCCAAAATGCACTAAAGCTACCAGAACGGCCTATTCATGTGTGTCTTGGTGTCGGGTTGTTCTCACACAGCTCTACATAAACAGTACACTTCAGGACACAATGACTTTACACCAAAAAAAATAAAAAAATATATATATCTAAATATTCACATACACAGTATATTATGTAGATTATTTACCACATGTTAGACAGGTAGATTAATCTTTTATAAAAGCTTTAAAATATCAATTTACATGAAACGCAACACTGTAACCATGACAACTACTGTATGTCAAACATGTTAGCGATCTCAGGAGGTTAAATAAAGGCAACTTTGAAACCAGAGGTAGGTAGTAACGAGTTGCATTTACTCCGTTACATTTACTTGAGTAACTTTTTAATATATATCTATATATATATATATATATAGATATATATTATATAAGAGTAGTTAGCATTCTTTTTACTTCTACTTGAGTAGATTTGTGAAGAAGAGACGCTACTCTCACTCCGCTACATTGGGCTACTAGACGTAGCAACAATATCACATGACCCCATTTCACCAATCAGACGTAGCCATGCAGTCACATGACCACAACGGCCAACAGTGAGATTTGTGCCATAATTTGTAATTTATTTTTACTATTTCATTATTTGTAAATACCTGAATTTGCCCATTATTTTATGTTTTTTGTCTGATTACATAATTAAAAAAAATAAATAAATCAGACATTACAATCAATAGTCTTTTCACCAAATACTGTTTTTTATTTTGCTCGTACTCAAGCAGTCTTTTGGATGACTACTTTTTTACTTTTGTAATATTATTTTTAAGTAACGTTATTCTTACAATTAAAGTTCAATTTTAGGCTACTCTACCAACCTGCAAAGAATGGTAGCACAAGTCACTGCATAACTAAAGCTAAACCTTTACACAGTGAGTTGTGTTTGGAGAGATCAGCATCTCCGCACATCAAATGGAAACACACACACACACACCCACACAGAGCTGCATAAGTCGAGCGCAGCTCTTACTAATAGTTGCATCATTACCGGATATTAATCGAACTAAACACAACATCAGGCCGAGACTTTTCTTGCACTCAAAGTCAGTGCATTCCAGTCTCCAAAAAAAAAAAAAACGGGTTGCCATTAAGACACGAACAACTTACACCGCCCGTTCTCCGAATCAAATTCACTGCTTAGAGGGAGGTCACGGAGGCTGCACGGGCAAAGTCATAAACGGCTGCTTTGTTATTATCAGATGCACAAATGTATTACGGGGAGACACAGGTTAGCGGAGAGTGTGAAACCGAGCGGGAGGGAGTCTCTGCGAGATTCGGAGCATATTTGAAGGCAGGTTGTGAAACAGGAGGGCTGCACTGTCTTTGATCAGAGAGCATAGGAGACAGCACCATGTCAACAGTTTACACACATCCATGTCAGCCGTCCCCTGTGGGCAAAGGATTAAAGCCACAGCGTCTCTGATAGAGCAGAGCAGACAGTCTTGTGCTGGGCCTGGAGGAGACTGGGGAGAGCTGCTGCACTCATACAACATAAACATAAATCTGAGACGCAGAAAAAGCAAGGGTGAATTATGTCGGCTAACAGGTAGTTTAAATGACACGTTAAATATACACGGTTTGGCCGGGATTTACTTGTTGTTTGTTTTTACATTAGAGTTGTTTTTTTTGTTTTTTTTAAAGAAATAAAAGGCTTCAAAACACCTACATAACAACCCTTTGTACACTGTACAGGTCTGCAAAATCATTTCCCCTTTTTCATTGCCCCAAGGGCAGTTAAATCATCTACACCACCATTAAGCCCTACTATTTGTTCCATAATATCACACTCAACAACAAGCCAAGAACCCCTGAGAGCCCTTGAAAAACAGCAGCCTAACAACAACCACAGGAGCATTTAACTTGCATTAGTCATTGGGGGATGGAGTTAAAATATCAATCTCAACACCGGCGTCAGCTTCAGGTGTGTGAAGGATAGCCGGGCTGGAAACATCGTGTCACCTGGAGGATTATTTGGGGATGGATTCATCTATCAAATACATCCCGGGATACAATGGCCATGTAATACGGATCAACTGTGACCGAGAACCGGTGCATTTAACGCGATGAATTCCTCCATCCACAAGTAAAACGCACATTTAAACTGCGCACGGTAGGTGTTTAAAGCGATAACCTGCCTCGGGATTTGTTTTCTCCCAGATCATGGAATCACTTAATACAGTCAACTCATGTGTGCATAATAATGCAGACTTTACACATCTATGATTTCTACTAACATAGAGATGGAGATAAAAATAAATAAATAAATAAAATAGAAGTGATTCATGCACAAGAAAAGTGCATCATGATCCAAAAGGAGGATAATGTCTTTCAGAAGCTGAAAATAGAAAATAAAACCCTGGGTATACAAAACAGAACACCTGTTTTCTTTTTTTTTTCCAAATCATCTAGTTTGTCTAGCTTCGACTAATATAAAAAAAATAAAGGTCAGCTAGGCTGGCACACAAGGAGCCATCTGGTAATCTATCATTTGTACCGATCCTCAGTGACAGCATTTGGCTTTAAAGGATAAAGCTGTCGATATTCCATGTTTTCGTTATTATAAACAAATCCCATGGAAGCACTGAAACCCAGCAATGCATTAGTCTGCATCTCAGTCGTTCAGACTTTCCCTACTGATGACAGAAACACATAGTTTCATTTTCGACACAATAATAATAATAACAATGATTCCCTAAAACAGCTGGGCGCTGTTGTTTTTAAGCAAATGTTACCCTATTAACAGGAGTACACAGAGTATTTGTTGGGGGCTATTCTCAGGCATTTGGTGCTCTAATGAATATTTACTACAGCAGGACGGCGTATGTGGGATAAACTACGGTCGTCCGTGCTCGTGGTAATGAAGGAAGGAGCCCAAGGAACAACAGCGTGGGGCTCAGTGATGTAGTTTTAATTGGTTCTGACAAATATTGAGGTCTGCGGGCGCTAAGGCTACATCGGGCTGGAGATCAACGGATTCGTCGCCGGTTTTTGGCCTAATCGTGGGACTTGTTGACCACGAGAGAAAACACACGGCATTATCAACAGGCTTCAAGGGCCGCTGTGATTTATGCGCACCTTTATCACCTCTTTAACAATCTTTAACGATCCAGCCAGGAGCAGCACTCTGAAATCCCTCGTAGCCACACGGCACTGGTGTTACTTTATGTTGCCAAAACCCATTATCACCAAGAAAATATCACTTTGTTTCAGCACAGCTATCAAAGGAAGTCAACTTAGCTCGCACGGACTGTTTCAGCCGTCTGCCGTGCGATTACCTAACCGCTTAACCAGGACCAGAAAACAAAACAAAAAAAGTATGTGAAAAGTACCTCTTGGCAACACCAAAGCCCCCAAACAGTATGCACTCTATTCAATCACGCGCCGCACGTCACCTTCACGCGCCTAATGAAGGCGATGTGCCGAACAGTGCGCTTGAGTAATACTTCCCAGCGAGTCAGTCAGAACGGTTACATCTTTCACAATCTCCTTCAGCGTTGCCCTGCTTTACATTCATGGAGCCACACACATAAAGCACAGGCGTTTTGACAGGAGCAGTTGTGGCAGAGGGAAGCACAGCTCACTCACCGCGCCCATCCCCATTCTCTCCGCTAATTAGACGGAGAGAGAGGGAGGGAGGGAGAGAGAGAATGCATATCATTAAATTTACTAATTACACAAACTACGGTCGGAACAACTTTTACATTATTCCGTCTGAAATCGAACTAAACATAAGTGAGCTGTTGTTTTTCGCAGGCGTCTCGGGTGCGCAAAGGGTCGTCTCCATACGAAATCGCTATGTACTGTATATCTGGAGGAAAAAAAATTAAAAAAGAAAAAAAGTGTGCATACTGAAAGAGACAGCTGCTGTCTGTACGAATAGAATCAACTGTCAAATGTAAGGACTTCCTGTTAACTAACACATATCTTCGTGACAAACACACCTCCATTTCAAATCCGCTCATTTCATTTTTAATGCCAAATACCTCAAGTGTATCCACAGAGCGTGCGGAGCTTGGTTACCCGTTATTACAGTACAAGCCACAGTGGTAAAACAAGGTTGGAGATCTCTCTGCGGAGCAGAGGAGCGCAGAAATGATGTAAGTGGAGCTCGGTCTTGTGAGTGCATGTGTTTCTCGTTCCTCGGGAAATAGGCAGTGTGGCTGGATATCCCCGGAAGTGTTCGAGTCACACCAAGGACCTCGGGAACATGAGAACTGCCAAGATCAGCCAAAGATACAGCGCAGAGGGAGCCGGGGCCTTAGGGCGGAAACATCAAACTCAGAAATAATAAAACAACAACTCAAATCCCAATGCAGATATTTAGACCGACACAGCTAAAAGCAAACGAGCGGTTTCAGCAAAGAGGACATCGGCGTCCTTAGGCCAGAAAAATGTAGCCATGTTACAGTCAAATTAAACCCATTAGTCTGGTGCTAAAACCGTTGCACGGCTGAATTTTTTTTAAATTTCCCTTGACGCTTCTTTGAATCCTTTTTTTTGTTTTTTTTTTGTAACGTGTACAAGTACATGTCCAGTCCTGTCTGGCTTTGTGTTCGTCATGTTAATTGACAGGGGAGTGCTACTGCTACATTCGGAGATAAGACGTTGAGATCCTAAAATACGACTTCACAGTGAGACGTAGAGACAAGCAGAAGAAGCAAAGTGACAGAAACTCAGGACCGACTTTAAAAAAAAAAAAAAAAAAAAAACAAGCCCAGAAACGCTGCCGATAAACACACAATTGTGAGCATTGTGTGCATTACCGCCTAAGACCTCCTCCCAAACAGAAAGCATTTTTGTTTGTGTTTCATTAGGGAACTTGAACAACAAAGCAAGCAGAATGGAAGGAAGGGCAAAGGAGGCACACTCGACTTTCTCATTATGCCACACTTGCTCTGCAGTCTTTTGTGCAAACTTATCTGGTGAAAACTGGATAAGGCCATCTCATTATCATCAAATCCAAACGTGTCACAAACTCTCAGCCCACGCACGGTTCAGACGCCCGCACTCCCCGGCAACTTTTTTTTCCCGAGGTTTATCGCCAAGATTCGTATTATCTGCGTTATAATATTACAAGTCAGAGGTGAGGAGGCCTGAGCGGCGCGGTGTGTCATGAGTTGCACTCTCCTTAAACCTTTTACCTCAAGGAATAAGTGAGAAACATGGTACATCAAATGTCAGACTTTGATAAAGCATGTGGGCGAAAAGGTCTAGATGAAAGTCTCCAGTGTATTCCCCCTGCCTTGAATAGAAAGAGAGACAGAACAAAAAACACATCCTGGCATTTATTCTCTATTCACGAGACGCCAGTAAAGAACTATTGTTCTATTGTCAGACCAAAACTGACTCTTTTATGAATTAAAACTGCATGACTTCCTGTTGAGGAGCCGGTGCTTAACATAGCCACTTACTGGAAAGGCGGGCTGAAGCTGCAACGTCTGGAGCCTCCTCAGAAACGGCGAAATTATACAGTAAATCTGAAGTGTGTCAATCTGCCGTTAAATGCGCTTCCAAAGCAACGCCAAGTACAGTGAATTAAGTGCATTAAATAGCTGGAGGGATCACTGATTGAGTGCATCGGGGGCTCTGATGAAAACCATTAACAAGATTAAACAAATTCATGCCTATGACCTTTACTAGACCAGTATAGCTTGTTCCTTTCACAGACTACAATAAACAATCCTCAAACGTGTCTCCATACACCGTGGCAGGACTGTACATAACTGCTCTGACACTGTCGGGGAAATTTACTGTGTAAAGTGAGTTTTCAATTTTCAATATGTGGCAATTGGATCACTTAAGTGCCAAGATCTTATGAGGTCATTCCTCAGGACACGGTGTGCAGCCCCACTTGAATTGTCTAGTTATTGATTCTGAAATAAATTCAGCTGCCTCTGGTGGATACATTATACTCCTCGCACATTACTGGAGTTCGCGGATGGTGATGGTTGATTACTGGTAATGTAAATGGGTCCATCTAAGAGAGTGACACTGATACCGGCAGGTCAGTTATTTGATCACAAGCTAGTGCAGCCAGAGAACGCGGCTGCAGGAAAGTGGTTTTGAGGAAAGCGTCTAGAAAAGGGCACACTGTCTGCCGAGCTGTAAATTATCACTATAATACAGCTGCAAATTCATTAAAATGTTTGGAATCAAATACCTGCAGAAATGTGCCTCGGCAAGAAAAAAAAACGAAGAAAGAAACGGCTGCCTGGTGCTGATGAAAAATACCTAACCTTCAGGTCGCCAGCCAAATGACTCAATGTTAGCCATAAATAATACCGCTGCACAAGGACTTAGCATGCATCACTTCCAAACAGACTCCTCATGCCTGCCTGGGGCCATACAAGCAGTCAGACCTCCTCCCTTCCTCTTTAAATGCTCTTTGATGTTGGACTCTAATCAATACTTGAAGGCTGAATTTAGAAGCGATAAATAAAACCATGAACGGCAATGTACTTGATACCTCTCGTCGTCTCGCAAGTATGTAAAGTTAAATGCATGGCAGATAATTATTTTTTTTCCCCTCCTAAGGAACTGTACAATGACCAGGATGTAAATACAGTCTGGCTCAAGTAATGAGGGGCAAATCTACCCACAGGCCGGCTCCACGCCAGTACATTTTACAATTAATGCTTTTCCGCTGCAGTAAGAACTGGACATTAGCAGCCAATTTACCGAATGCCTGGTCCATTCTTATTTTTCATTCACAATGAACTGTATGCATCCCCGGCCCCCATGACAAATCATTATCTGCCATCAGGTTTTTATATAATAACTGCCCAGGAATAACCCGCTGAAATGTAATTCAAGAAAATTAAATCCTTGCTTCCTCGCACCAAGCTGTTCTCGGTTTCCGGTAGCCACCCACCTCTTTTCAGAACGCAAAAAAATAAATTACAGTACGTTTCCCACTGTTCAACTTGATTAATTTGAGGGGGAAATTAACATTTTCTGAGTCAAAAATAAAACTTTGTTAGGCATTGTCGATGGCAGAGAAGTTAGTCAAGGTTGGCGGCGTCGTGCGTACTTCTTCCTCAAGAACAAATGGATTCCAACCTGTCGTCGTACCGGCTGTGCATTTAAAGCCCTTCAGAAGGACGAGAAGAAATTCACACCTAAGATCAAGGAGAAGTATAAAAGCATAGCCGTGATCTAAACAATCCAGAAAAATGTTCCTGCTGATTAACTTGGGAGGTATCACGATGGAAGAAATCGAGTGGCGTGCCGCAGTAAGATGGCCACTAATTAGCCAAAAGGGATTACAAGACTATTGCAGTACCAGTCATCTATGCCAACACAACACTCACGACAAACGAGGACATCTGCTCAGACCACGGCTCCTCAACACTCACACTCTTGTTTGGCCTTGTTTTCCTACGTGGCAGCTTGGCGGTGTTCTGTTCAATCAACAGCGGACTATCAAAAGACACCCATACACATTTTCAACGTCAACCGAAGCCACCTTGGCGCCGATTTCATCTCCTTCTACATGTAGTTAAACTCGCTGAAAAAACAAACCGGAGCCTAATAAACATGAGATCCAGAGCGCACGAGAGCAGGAGCAAACAAAGGCTGAAAAACAGCATTCAGATGAAGGGGCGCTTGGCTGGGATTCAAGGTAATGATTCTAATCCAGCAGCACACACCGCACAGTTGAGCGTCGAAGCCAACGTGCAAGGCCATTTAGCTGCAGTTCTTATGACCTGATAATGCCGGGCGAGAGAATGCACATGCGAACCAAATTCAGAGGAAATATTGTCCCAGCTTCTCTCACGATAAGCCATTCATCGGATGTGAATAAGCTTTTAAATCGCGACCTTTAAAACGAGACAAACATAGCGGTGACTGATTTGTTTTAGACCCGCAAATCGCTATCGAGCAGTCTTCCAATTATTTTCTTAATTGCACGCTCAATGAAATATCGAAATAAAATGGAGAAGGTGCACTTTAAGTTGGTTCAAGGGGATGTTTTGATGATAAGACGCAACTTCCTTGTGCCAGAGGACGCTTCCGGAGCAGCGAACGGTGAGCCGAGCAAAGACGACAATACACTTTTACAAAGAATTAGGAAATATAAGCAAAACATATTTAAATAAGGTATCCAAGCTGTAAAATAGCTGTAAAACCAGAGCCTGATGGTCTAGTCAACATTGCATACGGTTTTAAGGGCAGTGAAGAATAGTGCATCAGTGTACTGCGCTCCCATGGACAAATCACAGCGGCGTTGAAGACTGATATTCCTCAAGATGTTGGAAGTACATTCCAAGAGCTATAGAGGGTATGTAGTAGTAGTTATGTAGTAGTCAGCATAACTATCTGAGCATCTAGCTCATGTTTGCCATTCTCTGCAAAAAATAAAAACAACGGTAAATTGAATAGAAATATTCTGTCCAATTTCTTACTCCACCAAGTGTTGCTGCTTTACACAAATCAGTTAAATCTCCTGTTATCTTTGGACATGGTGACGGGTGAAGTCCCGCTAATGCTAAGCTGAATATCCTCAATACTGCCCTCTGAATCCTCTTTACTGAATAAAATTGCTTTAATCTGACTATTGTCAGGACAATTATAATATTCATTGGCTTAAATGCATGATTAATCTTTCTTTATCTCAAAGCAACCACTTCCATTTTAACAAGATGGCACTCGGTAATGTTAGTGGCGCCATAAGGCCTATTCAGAGCATTTAATTCTAAACATTACAGCAACACAGATGATTGTCTTGAGAACAGCGAGGCTGATGCAGCAGACTGGTTGCTGGCTTCCACCTGCCTGATGCTGGCTGGCTGGCTGTTAAGTGCGGGGACAGATGATATCTGGAATCCCTGAGTGATTAGTGCCTACCTTGGGATAGGTCTGCTCTGCTGCGGTAAACACGTATGTTGTGAGGTTTAGATTAGCTGTGGCAAAAATATACAGCAGCTGTCACACCTTCAGCTTACACCAGCGCTTGACAGATAAGCGGTCGCACGGCAATTTGTACAACAGCACGGCTAAAATTATCCGGGGATCAACCGGAAGGCGTTTCACTTTTTGTTTTTTCGGGGGTTTTTTTTTTGTCTTTTGAGTAAACCGTTGACCGCATCATCATTTCACTGTCTGATAAATACGAAAGTCGTCTTTGTAGGGGAAGCGTAAAATAATGTCTCTCTGAAATATGAAAATGTCAAAGGAAAAGGCCACGGTATTCAAATCCCTAGTTAATTAGGTTTCCACTACCAGGAGGGTTTGAATGTTTGTGTTGAAGAAGAGAAACATTTGCATTCCCCAAAGGGGAGCGTGTCAACAGGATCGATAGGGTAGTCTCCAAACTCCCTTTCTGCCTCCAAAAAAAAGCATCCAACTCAGCAGATCCTCTCCCTTGGAAATCCCCGAAATTAACCAACTACTCCGAGTGCTCACACCCGATGACTCAGTTTTCCCACACCGCAGACCCCTTTCACGTGGGTCTTTTTGTGAAACGGTGAAATTTCAATTACGACGTATTAGGCACCTGGAAGAGGCCTAACACCAACCGAAATGCGTTGCTGCCTCTCAAGTAACGCGGTTAAACACCAATTACCCCGGCCCTCCCGTTGTTGTTTGAGAGCATTCTCTCAGAGAGATACCTGAGAAACAAACAGAACATCAATCTCATTTTAACCCCAAGGAATGAGCCTTGGGACTGATCTCGTATAGGGTGTTAACTTAGGGAAGGAAGAAAAAAAATAAAAGCTTCTGACAAGGAATTAATAAAATGAGTTCCACACTAGAGGGGATATCTACTCGGTGTTTGTCAGTTTGGCAGCCTAATAAGCTTTGTGATTACTTCCAGTCATCTTTATTTGCCACTTATGCCATGTACTCGTAATGAATGACCTTTAATAAATTAATATTTCATTATCAACACTGATATGTGGAACCTACTGGATTATTCCAGCACGAAACATGTAAGCACACTAGAATAGCGCCATCACTGCACACCATATTTTCAGATTTTTATTTATCCATTTATTTTGGACGTTTCTGAAATTGATCCAAACTCCCAAACTGGGTATCACGGTGCCAACACATATTAATTTCACAGGGAAAATCCTTATTTACTTGAGCTGACTTTCCAAATCGCACTACTTTTAAACGAATACGTCCTCCCGTTTGAAGTCGAGAGTTGGAAAAGCCATAAGGAAATCAATTATGAAATATGTGAGTGCGTTGGCGTCGATTGAAATGGTAAGGTGCACAATTAAAAGCGCTTTTTAAATATCTGGGACACAAATCCAGTCCACTGCTTAATCTAAAGTTTAAGTTCGATTATTTTAGGTCAACAGCAGTAGGTATTTTTGACGTCATTCTGTACAGTACATGTACATCGCCAATGTAGTATTTTAAACTCGCCATTAAAGCGCAATGGTCCTGAAATCCCGCTAGGTTGCATGTGCGGCGTGCAAAGTGCTTCGTACGCCTTGCTGGGGATTCGAAAAATCCCACGGCACAGCGACGCTGGTGAGACGCTGCCGGTCCGAATATCTGCGGTGAAGCCGAACAGGCTGTTAATGCTCTTTTCACAAAGTCGTGCACGTTCAGAGACAGCTTGGGTGAATCTCTTGGGTCGCTGTGAGCTCCGAACGCGACAAAATCCTGGATTTTCGACAACCAACAGCAGCTGGCTATTAGGAGCAGTGCGGCTGCTCTGTTACTTTTAGCGCCTGTGCGTCGTCTCTGGACACCTTCTCTCGATTCTTCGGTCTTCGTCGCAAAGCTGGCTGCTGGTGTCCCTCACTGCTAGCATCAGCAGACACCCATACTTTAAATCAAAAACCTCTAACAATTCACCTCTACATCTACTACCTCCACTTCCTGTTAAAACAACAAGGGGTTAACGTGACTTTCTTTGTACTGGAGATGTTTTATGACCCGATGCTGCTTTTGTTATCCATAAATCCCTAAGTACATAGCTTTAAGTTTATTATTCGGCAAACCGTCTCGGTCGCAGATCGATAAGAATCAATCAAAAAGGCTTGTTTATTCTTGTGCCTCCTGTAAGAAAAATAAAGAGATCCAGGCCAATTATTTTTTCATCTCAAACATTGACATCAGCGTCAAAATCCAATATCTGCCACGAAATTAAAGAGCCATACTGAAAAAAGTAGTCCGCTAAAAATAGACAGCACCGTTGGACTTTTCAGTTGCATGAAAGCTATACTAAAGGTGTTTTTTTTTCTCTCTCTCTCTCCAGGTTTACATGGCATCATTTCAAATATTCTGCTGCTGTGCTCAATTCAAACAAAACACTTATCTATCCTGTGACTGCCACTGCAGAGCTTCAAGGAGCGAGTAAAGTGTACAATTTTTTTTTTTTAATATATGTATACATATATATATTTAAAGCCTGCACCGCTCTCATTTTGAATTATAACCAACCCGCATGCATACTAACAAAAAGGAAACACTTCCACACGCTGGCGAGAGGGTAAATTTCCCTCGCTACATCTGCTCAAGACTATAAGAATATAATTTATGCAAAGGTTAAGATTTAATTCATCAAACACACCTTGACTTTCATTCAACAAGCTTATTTTGTATTCTGCACAGCACCCTTGGCTTGATAAAACATGCGCAGCCTAATCCTATATCTTCAGTGATTGTCGCCATAATTCATGACAGGGGAGATGAGCCCTGCGGAACAGATAGCCTACTTTTGAATTTGGTTTCCCTCGCCTCGGAAAAAAATAAAATAAAAAAATAATAAACGAAAAGGACAATCTTGAACGTAACCGACAAAAAGGAGAAAAAAAAAGCAATGAGCACAAAGCAAACACACATGCTCTGTTGACCCACAATAATACAATGTAGGAATAGAGAGCCTGAAGGTTCCATTGTCTCCACTCACCACAGGGCAGCGTTGACTGACAGTTCAGCTGTAAGTAAAGCTGACACGGTATCACATCGCGGCAAGATTGTTAAAGGGGAAAGAGGACGTAGCGGCTGAAGGACACGGGACATTTATTGATATGGCCGTTGCAGCAGTAGATGTCCTTCAGTGAGAGTGCCTTATTGCCTGGACATTAATCACTATTGTCATGAAGCACAGGAAATAAGTACACTGGTTTCCCCCAACAGCATTTTTCCTCCCTTGTTTCAAACCCGCCTGGTCGATTCCAGTTTGTGAGCGTGTGTGTTTGTGTGTGTGTGTGTGTGTTTTGGGGTTGGATGTTGCTAGAACAGATGAAATGATTTGGAGTGAAGTGGCTGTGAGTCATTCTAAATGATTAAAATGCTACTGTGACCAGCTCTGAGTATCTTGGCTGAAAAGACTGGGTGAACTCAACCATACACACCAAGTAATGAAGTGATGACTGATTGCCCTGCTTAACATAAGTTAAACAAATAAACAGTTTTATCACTATTAACGTCAAGTTACTGTGATTACCTTATAAAATAAACATGCTGGGCCCCCGTCAGCTGGAATTTACCACTTCAGTATTAATTCCTGCAATTCCAGGCAGGACGTTTGGCCCTCGATGTCAGCGTTAGGCCGGTGAGCTAATGTTCTGTTTCACTCACATCTCTCCCCCTCTCAGCTCTGCTGTGTATACAGTATATAACACCCTATAGGTCTTTGCCAGACAGCTATCTCTGAAGCATGAATTTCACTCGTGAATATATAAGTCCTCACATTTATTGACAGCTGAAATGAATACTTAATGGCGCCTTTCATTCGTCATTAATTATTCTTCACACACGGCACATGTGAGGGAGTAGAAGGGCTGCTGCAAGTTTCACTTCTGATGTGAGCGCCTTAATTAAAACAAGTAAATTACAAAGTATCTCCTCGCGACATTGATTATAAATGAGCTGCGGACGCGTCTATCGGCGCGCTCGCACGACAAAAGAAAATCCCAAAGCAACTACCAGCAACACGGGAAATTTCGTCGCTAAAGAACCGGCTGCTTGATGGCGCTCCATTTCTGAAACGTATGTAAATCACGCCGGAGACACGGCAGACCCGTGGCACAACTGGAAATCGATGCCGCCGTATCCAGCGGACAGGGAGTGGGCCCTTGGCACTGATCTCACAAGAGAGAGCAACACAAACGCACGTAGAAATGATACAGATTCTCTTGTAATTTAAATATTATGGCACACAATAAAAGAGAAAGACAAAAGATAATATATTTATATTGGTTTTTATTTAGCACATTTTTGCCCCGCTGGTGACCGGTCTTTGGTCACTCCACAACTTTGATCCAGCCAGTTTTAAAGGGACCCCGTGGAGTTTTATGACCACTACCAGTGCAATGAAGCAATGTTTTGACAAGCCCGTGTCCCAGTTTTGTCTGTATTATGCACAAACACACAAAGGCATAAATGCACACGCACGAGCGACGCTACGCACATTTCACACACTGTTCCACAGATCAATAGCTGGTGACTGATCAACAGCAACGCGCCCACAAAGAGAAGGAAGAAGAAGACAGCTAAAGAACATGAGATGTAGACAATGCCGGGTTTAAAATATGCTAAAAGGAAGGGAACACATTCAATATGTTTGTGAAGACACTATGTTTGGCAGAAGACGCTGAATGTAAAAATAATTTTTGTTTGCATGTTCTTTATGGAGCAGCACAGCTTATCTGGTTTCGCAAAGGCACCGTAGTAGTAGTGGTCCTAAGCTGGGCTCAGACGACAGGAGCTTTAACGTCCTACCAGATTTTGAAATTAGGTTGCATTACAAACTTCAGAAGAAACTTCTGGCTGATCTCAAACTTGCCCGCTTTACAAGATTTTAAGATAATAGCAAACCATAGAATGTTACTTTTATGGACCGGGGAACACTGAATGCCCCACCTCACGTTGTCTGAATTGGTGAGCCACACTCCAATCAGGTAGGGGGCAGTAACGCACCTGCAAACTGGTTTTCCAACCACTAATCCAACCAAAACACGGCAGCAGAAGAAGAAAAACTCCATGTCGCGTCATATTATTTTTCAGTGAGGAAGTAAACAAAGCAGAAGGCCAAACGAGCGTGGGTAAGATAACGGTTGGAGAGATGCAGTGAACACTGGGCGTCTCCAGCGAGAACTGGAGGTGAGATTTGAACCGTCAGTTTTTATATCTGTCAACAGTCGCTAACATTAGCCTTAAGGGCTAAACTGTTTATTGTTGCTTGACAACCCCGTCAGCTGCTCCGACTCCTTGTCGAGAGACTCGATTTCCTCATTTTACATTCTGGAAGTACTGACATAATCCTTCAGATTTGTAATCCTAAATATCAAACATGTTTGATAATAATCTGGGCAGATCTGTAAACCCTCACATTACAAGATAATCTGGGCTGAACCTAAGTAGGTGGGAAGGTCTGGGAGGGACAAATATGAGCATGTCTGAGCCCAGCTTTACTCTATAACAAGGTTTTTTCTAATTATACTATTTACTTATGCTTGATTATGTTACTTTCAAATGCAGTTTTTGGGTCGATATTATTGTGGTTTATAGGAAAGGCTTAGGAGCCACTTGCAGTTGAAGTATACCTTTTAATTTAGTGTTAATGGTGGTGTGATGTCTCTAAAGACGGCCAAACACAAAATCAAACAAATCCATTGAATTACATTTTGCGAAACCAATTTGCGGGGTTATCTAATTTGTTAACAGCACTCCAAAATCTGGGTTTGACTCGCGCACCTTTCTTTTCGTGTTATCATAAAAACCAGCACAGTACTTAAATTTCTTATACAATGGCTGCCACTGCATTGAACTTTCATCATTCATTTGTGGAATTATTTTCTCATATAAAAATATGACAGTGTCTCTAAATTAAATTTCACAGCGCTTACCAGATGATTCTCTGGTGTCAAGGGACTTTTCATTTAGTATCCTTTTTTTTTTTTTCTTTGAGAAGTCACTACATAACCAGACTCTTGAATGAAAACATCCGAATGAAATATGTTCTTAAAAAGTGACTGAATCGTAATTTCTGAAAATAACACAAGGTTGAAAATGTTTGCCTGCACGGTTACACACATGGCCCGATTACACCAGAGAAATCATGGAGACTTTTTCAAACTGCATTTTCCGTCACTAAGGACACCGCAACATTAGCACTGAAAAAGGAAATGAATAATTTATCCTCTACTAGAAGATGTCATCTCAAACCTTTAAAATGATTCCTCAAGTGTTTGTGAAACTTTTTCACATTTTCTAGGCTGTCCTCACGTCCCCTGCAAATGCTTATCATTTTACCTTTAAATTTTCAGCAAATGGGTCGCATTTAACACAGTATTACCTCGACTCTGCAGCGTAAACAAAACTAACTTTACGTTATTAGCAGCTGCACATTCCAGAGGAAACTGTGGAATAATAAGGTGTAGCTCATTCCACAAGCTGTCTCAGGCAAATGAAGCACATTTTTCACAGCTTAATTTGAGGTGAATATGCTGGTGGTTTTTTTTTCCCAAACCACAACAGCGGCCACTGCTTAACCACCGTATCATGACCATTTTTTATACTCTTCAAAAAACCAGACTACCGTGCTACAACACTCCCTCCCAATACTTTAAACCATCACTGTTCAAAAACACTGTTTTCAAGTTTTCTAATGAAAGTGATCGACAAGGTAGTCGTTAAATTCAAATCCAACGAGCAGGAGATGAGCGTCGCTCGCAAAAAGGATAAACAGCAAATTATCTGCACACAAGTGAAAAGTGATTACATGTGCAATGTTTCCCCATCGGACCATTTAGTGGGTGGCACAGGCAGCTGGTGGAGAGACAACAGATATAACGGTATGCTGGGCCCATCGATGATTGAGACTCGGCATATGTTACTGCTGCTATTTTAAAACCAGGAGAGTTTGGTTTGAGATGTTGTGTCAGTGCTGTGCATATTGCAGCAATTATGAAAAAAAAAAAAAAAAGGAAAAATATAGTGAGGACCTTGATGATAATGATGCTGTTGCCAGCATCAGTGATGTCCAGACAGCTGGCATCCTGCTGGCACAGCAGTACATCAGGACCTCATTAATAACGTTAATAATGTTTTCCTCGCTAATATTCCTGTTTGCAGCGGCAGTGATGGAGTTATTTGAAAAGGGTCGTTCCTCCAGTTTAATATAATTGAAAACTGCCATTATCTTGGTCAAATTTGAGTTATTTTTTTTTTCTTCCTTTAATTGAGGTTCTTTTGTTTCTGCTACAATTTAGTCCCCAGCAAGGCTTCACTCCTCTGCCCCCTTTTTCTGTATGGCTGTATTTACAGTGCTTAAGTGTCGCAATTAGAGTTTCTGTAATTAAAGATGAGCAATGCTTCTGATGACGGCCACAGAGCTGCAGTGGCAACTGCACAACAGAAACGTCTGAGTACGTTTTTGCCTGGCAAAAGAGTTTTCAAAAACACCACTGCAGCAGATGTTTGCATCAGAGTTTTTGTTCTATCTATACACCATCATACTGTAGAGTGTGAGATTTGGGAGGGGAAACCCCACATTTGTATTAGTAAGGCAATGCCTTGCTGTCAGTTTTATCAACAGCTATGGATTTGAAGAATGGCGACGTCCTTTTCTTAAGCTTTAAACTCTCCCGTTTCCATGTGTACCTAAACAGCGCCTGTGTGGTAAACTCTAAATTGAAATTTTTAAATTTGGGGGCGCTTTTAATCACAAAGCAAGCCTAAAACGGTAATGTTCAATTGAATTCATCCTTCACCACCTTCTAGCTGGTCTGCCACTCAGCTTGTATTGCCTTTCTGGTATGTGTCAGAGGTCTGGCGAAACATGCCATATTAGAAAACTCGGCTGTTAGGGGCTTGTAAGGCTACTAGTCAATAAAGCTGCAAACTGAAGACATGAGGACGTGGAAGCATGGAACTGGGGGATTTTGGAGCGAGGGGTGGGGGTGACTCAGAGAGGAACCATTCTCTTGTGTTACATCACTGCTACTTGGCTATGGAGGATGACTGGTGCCACGGGCGAAATACATTAAAACTATACTTGGATGGCGCTGCACTTGAGCACTTATCAAATCTGTTAACTGCAAAGTTGCCACAGCTCCCCGCCCATCACGCACTTTAGCTTGAGTAGACGATGCGAGCATATCCGATGACATTACTGATGTGCTTTTACTGTTTAAACACTTCTAATGGTAGTATCAAATAAACTGGTGTACAAAAAGCGAATATTTATTACCAAAAAACAGCTTATTATAGTGTAAAATAATACATTAATATGGAGCATTTAAATATATGTTAAAGGAAAGATATATCATAGATATTTTTAAACTTTATCTGACGCATACATTATATTAGACTGGTCCCATGTCTAATAGGGTAAAAGGCCATGCTCGTTACTATATCCATAAAATTAGGGAGGTATTTAAAGAGTCTAATTATGATTATGACCCAACACTACAGAAGAGGTTTCAGCTATATTTTGAGAAAGGCACAAGGTCCAAAGTTGGCCGATTCTGTAGACTCATGTTGGTTTGTCGCATGTATTGAGTTTCCTGCTTTTTTTTTAATTATAGAAATATCATAGGTTTGATTTTTAAGTGTGTCTTCCTGCAGAATTTTCTGATTTATCTTCATCTAAAAATAATCCTAATCCTAACCCAGACATTTCTTAACCTAAACCCAACCTCAGTGGCTCCGTCATGTCTAAACTGAAAGTGTAGTATAAGCAGGGTACAGTACACGAAGGTTACGGCGTCAATTGTAGTTGGGTGTTGGAAGTGAAGAAAAGTGAAAATGAGCTTGAAGCATTACGTTGGACACATGCGCGCTTCTACCGACACATTTGTTTGCACATAATGACGGCCTTGCATATCCTGCATTCATCTGGAGCATCACTTGTGCAGGTCCTTGGGAATTAATGGTACGCACACACAAGATGCATTAAGCAAATCGAACGTGAATGGCAGCTTATAGGTCAAGTACGCAGTTCCTCATATCTATACAATGTGTCACTGCTATTGCACAGTGAATAACACGCTGCTCAAAAGAGCTGGGGAGGGATCAGTGCCATGTTAGAAGTCAACGTAGAAGCCTGCAATGGTGAATGAAAACAACTTCAAGACTGCTGAACTGTTGGGAAATAAGAGAGAGGGAGAAATGCCTTTGACCGGTTTAGTTGACAAGTTAATGAAGGAAAATAAATTCAAGGAAGCCTTATCACCTCTAAATTGATTCCCTGAATAAAAAGGTTGACGTCGTCGGGGTATCTCTGAAGTTTTTGAAGATTTTCCCACACGCGCTGGCTAAGAAAATTTACCAAGTCTTCGTGTCCACTGGGGCCAATAATTTACAGCACATGGTATGAATAATACAAACGCAGAGTTCTCCAGTGCGGCATCTTACAGTAACTCGCGCTAGAAACACACAGGTGTGAAGAATTACGTTCACGACAGCCGACTGCCTACACGAACGCACGGTTCATAAAGAAAGTATACTATAAGCCTATAAATATGCAATGTCATGCATGGCACCAAGGCCATTACGTCAGGGGTGCACGCTGACGTACTGACTTGACAACACTGCTCACTCTGACCTGACGCAGACAACTCAAAAAATAGGTTGGGAATCCACCTGTGCAGACAAGACGTGACTCCAAATAGTCATCTTTGCAGAGCCCAACCACAGACTAACATTCCCCACCCAAAGACAAGAGAACGACTGGAAGCACTCAAAAGAGAAAACCCAACTCTGACACATCACCAGCTACTATATTCAGTAACCCATTATAATTCATGACCTGGTTGGGGGCGTCTGTGATTACATATCTGGAGGTGAACAAGTATGAATGCACGACCTTATCTAAATGCTATTGATGTCCTGTAGCGTATAGATCTGGCCGCGAGGGCTCCGAGACTTTAAAAAACTGTCTATATTTAGTCGGCCCGTCGGTCTGAGGAATCGCACGGGTCACAGATTTCTGTGGAGCACTGGTAATCTCAAACCGGTAGCCGATAGTCCAGAACCACGTTCACGCTCCAGTGGCATTAAACGCCCTCCATACATGCACATCCATCTCCGAGCCAACAGCGCTAACTATCGCCCTTATCCTCGTCTCTACCTACGCACATGACAGCAAGGAGACACACAGATTATACCTGCACATAAACTATGACCACAACTACACTCACCCATAGAATGAAACTCGAGGCATCTAATAAGCGCCTGGGCAAAAGTAGGGGCTAAGCAAAGGGACTTAATCACTGTAATTCCACAGCAGCTTCTTTTTTTTCCTCCCCCATTTATTTATTTATTTATTTTTAAGTGAAATATCGTCACGTATATTCGCAGTGTGTCTGCAGGAATGTTATTGTACATTTTTAATTGATGTGTTGCAGCATGCCGGGCGACTGTGTGCAACGGGGCGATGCAGCGACCGAGAGAAAAAAAGGGTCAAATCGACGCCGCAACACCGGTGGCTGCCTCGGCGGGTGAGACGTTTAACGCAGGGATAGTTTGCGCCACAGTCCAGCTGCCTAATCAATAACATGCACACACAAATCACGGCGGCTAACAAACGTCTCGGCGTTAAATCGGCCGTCGGACGGTTAAAGTCGGGCTCGGCCCTGCAGCCGTTGAGAATTCCAGCTCTTAACCGTTACCCCCGGAACGAAAAAGGAAAAATCCGTTATCTCGACAAGCGAAAACTCGGCGTTACCCTTGAATACAAAAAGGGCTGCACAGACGGTAGCTGCTGCCGTGTTGCATTTACTTACCAGGCTGACAGTCGTTGTGTTTGGGCAAGGTTAAAAACATTAAGGATAAAATCCACCAGTAACTCGGTTCCCGTATCCTCCGCATGTTAGACTACTCATCGAGAGCAACAAGAAGGCAACGGGTGACAAAGTTTGAGTCTTTTCTCCTGCTTTAAAAAAAAAAAATCCAAAAAAAATAAACAAAAAAATAAATCACAACACACACACAGACTGCCGGAGCTGAAGCGAAGTTGGCACCGCGGCCACGAAGGCAGAGCATCAAAGTAATGGTTGGCGGTTCAGGATACAGTCTCTGTTCAGGAGGGGTAAAGAAGAAGAAAAAAGAAAAAGAAAGAAAAAAAAAAGAGAGGGGACTAATTTATTCGCCTCCAGCCCGAGCACAGGCTGCTTTTAGCTTCGAGGAATAAAACGTTACGCACACTACGGCGGTGCAAAAGCGGTTCAAAATCTGGACTCCTCCGTGTCTGCAGCGGGCTTCCAGATAGCGACATTCCCGAAGTGTGGAGGGGGTCAATCGGCGATCAGTCGATGTCTCGAACTGCGCGACAAAAAGTGGTCGAACGGCGCCGATTACACGTGGGCATTATTTAGGCGATTATCCGCGGCGTCGGCCAGACAAAGGGGCAAAGCAGAAAAGTGGCGGTGCTGGAAATATGTCCCATTCTTCCATCCAGGAAGTAGACTGGCGGTCAGGCGTGCACGGATGTGTGGCTACTGCTCTGGTCCCATCCTACCGGACAGGCTGCGCGTGTGAGAGGGGGAGAGAGAGAGGGAGAGGGAGCCTGAACGGGGCGGGAGGAGCAGCAGCGGAGGGAGGGAGGGGGAGGCGGTTCTTGGATTTGCTGAATGCAAAATGACTCGGGAACGGACCCAGAGGCTGCTTCTCTGTCTACGGTGCCGTGATAAGAAAGACTGTCAGACTGTCTGGTCACCGTCCACGCCGGTGCCTCTTTTTGAATATTGCATCAAACGTGTTGCATCAAACATGACGAAATGCTGTTAAAATATTATCTAGCTCCAGAGCCAGAGGATTTGAAGCCAGGGCGAGACGAAGCAGCCTCCCCGCTAAAAAAAAATAAAAAAATAAAAATCTAGTTCCTTCCTGTCATCTCACTGTTTTGCTGCTTCCTCCCAGGTCCCATTATTAAAATGACCCCTCTGTGGCCACGCAGTGTTGCCCCTTTGCCTCCTGCTGGCAGATCTGTGAATGGAATACTTTAGCAGCAATCATCACCTGGAATATCACCGTGTGCAAGTGTGTACTGATTGGAGAATTATGCATCCACTGGTGATACTCCCCCAGGTAAATGTGTAGTTCTTGCAGAACTATCCAGCTGGACATTTAATTTGAGGAATCTGATTAAATTTCTCATTTAATTACCCAGATCTCTGCAGGGCCATTGAGGACAGTCACAAGGGCCCTTTGCTTTTAATGTGGGCCATCTGCTTCCTCTCCAAAATGCCTACCTTTTCAAAGCCCCCACAGCCTCGTGGGCATCCTCGCATGATCCTCCAGGCTGCACTGCCTCCATGCGAAACACCACCGTGGGTTGACAATTACTCCAGACCCCGCCGTATTCTCACCGATCAAGTGCAATTAACCTGAACAAAAGTTTATGAATACTTTTCAGTTCGGTTTTTCAATCTCGTTCTGTCGGGTGACACAACATGGCCGCCCTTTGATTTAGCATGCGTCTGCGGCACGTTGACTCGCGTGTACCAGTTAATTTCCCCAGACCAACAGAGCATCACAAAACAATGCATTTGACTCATATCTGTGCTGATATACATAACTGTAAAGGAAAACCTGAGTAGAGTAGTTTTGAAGCTCAATGTGCACGGCACCGACGTCGCCATCTTGGCACCGACTGACTTCACCTAATGCGGCCTTCAAATGGAGCATGTGAACTTGTGACAGAAAATCCTTGGCATTCAAATGGTAACATCAACAGCAAGTCGTGAAAAGACTACTGCTAGGCAGCTGCTGGCATCTTGAAGACACAGAGGCTAACAGTTAGCAAGCTAACAACTGGGTATCTTAATGTAGGAAATGTAAAGGCATAAAAATATAAGGCCGTAGGAAATATTACTCACGTATACTTTAAAAAGTACAAAGAAACTTCTATACAACTAAAATGTGATATACACATATACATTAAACATAGCACAACTCGTGAACTCAGACCCTGTCACTTCAGAGGTTGTGAATACTTCAAGAGAGGACTGTTCAAATGTGAACATGGAAAAAAGCAGCGTAACCACTTAATAGTTCATAAATGGTTGGGCCATGAGCAGAGGTGAGAGCATGGGAAACAGCTGGCAACCTGTGGAGGTACCCACCTGTCATTCAAAGTGCCCTTAATTATACGTTATGTTTAAGCCTTGATATAAAATGGGGGCGAATTATATAAAAAAAAATCATGTTGAACAGTTGCCATGGCTGGCATAATTATCTGTAGAGACCACAACAGCTTTTTTTTTATTCCTGCTGCAGAGTTGGGCTCTTTGACATGGAGGTCTGTGGGGACTGACTCACTTTTGGAGCCAGCTTCAAGTGGTCATTCAGGGAACTGCAGTTTTTGACACTTTTTTAAATTTTTCACCCAGGAGGTTACCACTTTTAATTTATCAGCTGGGCAGTTGTAACACACCCCATTCACTCAAAACAGAAACAGGCTGTAGTGATTGACAGTTTCTCCGCACATGCTCAGTAGGATTCTTTCACTGCCTACGAAATGCAAGCAGCACAACTTCCTCTAGGAAGAAGTGTTCAACAAAGCACTGATTGAGATCGATTAGAATTAATTTTCTTCTGCTTTTTTTCTAAATTTTAGATGCCTTTGAATTTAAAAGTATACGTTTTATATCTATCTTTATAATCACAAAGCAACCATGAATATGCGCCGATGTCAGAGAATGGACATAGGCCTTCTGAGGGTGTCTTGTGGTGTCTGGCAACAGGATGCTGTTAGTGGGGGGTCTTTGAGTCCTATGGGTTGAGGGGAGGGGCCTCTGTGGATCATCATACAGATACTTGATCAATTTGGGATCTAGTGAATTTGGAGGCCAGGTCAACTCCTTGTGCTGTTTTTGATGTTTTTTTGAGTTGTCCCCCTGCTTTGGATGGCTGCTGCCATCAAGGAGTGTCATTGCTGTGGGGTGAGGGTGCCTGGTCTGGTCTAGGTGGGTGGTACATGTCTAAGTAACGTCCACAAAAATGCCAGGTCCCAAAGTTTCCCAGCTGTATTGTCACAAGATGGTCAATGTTCTCAATAGTCAATTTACTCCTCCTGTCAGTGGTCATACTGGTGTGGCTGACTGGTTTTATATCATCATCATATTTTGTCTATTTATACATTTTATTTTAGCTAGGTTACTGTTCTAAACCCAACGGCTGATCAGTGTAAATTAATAAAATATACTTAAGTTCAAATATATAAAATCCAGTTACCATTAGAACAATTGTGGCTTCTGCAAAAACAGAAATGCACTTTTATTTTGAACGCATTCTCATACCCAACATCTTGGAAAACGCGGTAATGTGATTACAACTTCTTGCATTAATTGTAATAGTATAGTCTTGTCCTTATTAGTGAGAACATATCATTTGTATTATTAATGAAGGCACAAACATGCAGGACCGTATATGTTCCGTATATCCAAAGATTGCTCTTGGATATCAATTAGTCTCACGTGTATGTACGAAAAAGTCAAAAATATTACAACTGGCCTATTAAATCCTGACATTTTAAAGACTCCAGTCAGATTTTCTCAGCAGTTTGCTCAATTTAATATGCAGCATGTCTTACATGGTAAAACTGGTCACCATTTGGATGATCATTTCATCAATAAAAGCAGGTTGGTTGCTGGTTGCAGCTCCTCACTTGTGAAGATATTTTTGTGTCCTTCTCTGATGCGACAGCAGACTGAGTATCTTTGTGTTCTGGGCAGATGGTCAGACGTTTGCACTGTTCATTTTAAAGACCAAACAGTTCATTCATTAGGAACGCAGCTGACAGATGAAAATATAACAAGAACAACTGTAAGATGCAGCCCGGATGTCGTAGTCAAAACATTATCATTAGCAGTTACTCCACAGTGTCCTTTCTCTCATTCCGGTAAATTACTTTTTTTTTTTTTTTTGACTCTGAGTCACACACACACACAAAAAAAGAAAACATAATCACAATCAGTCCAAATTTAATTAATTCAGAGTCTAAAAGGCCATGATCACATTTGTGGTCATAATTTAACCGATAAGTGACAAAAGTCCTCAAATCCAGGGCTACAATGTACTTGTTTGTTGTTTCGATACAATGCCCTGCAGCCTTTTTTAAGATCAACCCTGGCATGATCCAGGCTTACAGATTCAACAAAAGGGCTCTACGTAAGTGTGCCACGGTGTGTTGTTTTTAATTATTAGTCTCAATGAATAGCATTCAAATAAAAGTGAAATGAAACAGAAGTGTGCCTGGTCGAATATTAAAAACAAGATGAGTTCTTCATTAGATGAGTGTTTCTACTTGTAATTTCGCATCTCAGCCCTTGTTGAAACTCAATTTTCTCCCGTACAGCAGCACTCATTGGCCTCCCTGCATGCAGTGCACCGTGTGTTTCTAAAATAGAGGGACAGGCAATACATTATAATTAATAATACACCATTAAGTTGCATTACGTCCAACCTGGAACTCTGACAAATGCACTCAGGTGATACAGCAGTAATTTGGTTAAAATCGTGCCTCGCGTCACACACGTAAGAGCAATTTCGTCTCGAAACTTAATATAAGATGAATCATGGTTGTTGTTTTTCCTTCTCTCCTAAAAGCATCACACCGGGATTCATACCGAGCAGCCAGTCTCGAACAACCCTCCGCTTTTCACAGAGTGGCGTCACGGTTCTGTTAGTTTCATGAGGTACTTGTAATACGTGCTGTTGCATTTGACGTTCTAATCTTTTTCTCCCTTTGGGAGTTTCGACCCTAAAGGCGTCCTAACACGTTCCCTGGCAAGTTAAACTGTGCCTCGCTGTTAAAAAAGGAAAAGCTGAAATATATATGATTCATGCAAGGCCAGCCATGACACCAGCATTGTCCCAGCAGGCATCTCCTTCCTCTTTGCCCTTAAGTGGTTTGAGAGTCACACTTGTATTATTTTTTCAAACACATTTCACATGTTGACAGTTGCTACATAATGTACGACCGCGTGCATCAATTATGTAATGCAATTCAGGCTATGACCATATATAATTTATTTGATTCTCAATCTCTTACATAATTTAATCAAAAAGCTATTTTTATAATTATCACTCTCTCCCAATAGTTTTATCTTTTGTTGGTCTGTTCTCTGGTACTCCGCATCGACGTGTCGTGTAACCGCATGAATATTATTAATGCTTCAGGAGGGTGTTGTGAGTGTCTGCCAGCGAGGCCAGGATGACCTTAAAAAGGGTAGCGCACAAAAAAAATGGCAAGAAAGGGTTCAAAATCTGGCCTCTGGGAAGCCATAAACAGCTTTTATGTTGTTGATTTTTCATTTTTTATATTTTTTTTTTAAAAATGCTTTAAACCCAAAATATCTAAAAGTAGGATGCACTTCAGGATCTCAGCTAATGCGATCCTCCTGTCTAGTATCTTTCTATTTTTATTAATGGTGAACTATTGCGAGCATAACTCATAAAAAAAAAGTAGGTTAAGATATATTTGCATTAAAACTGCATTGTGGAAGTAATAATAATATTAAAAAAAAACTCCTCTTTTCGAGTTGTTTTTGAAGTCAATTATAGCCTCCGAATCTGGGGGAAAAAAAGCACGGTGGCAGCAACAAAATCAAATCAGCTCCAACTACTGACTTCTAATTCAAAGATTAAAGAACCGTACCTGTGTTGCGCGTGTTTTAGCCCATTTACCCGAGCCGCATTCATTTCACATCACTGCCAACGACTTTTGATGTGTTTTGCCGCTTTCTTGGCAGCCACTGGTTCCATTTCATGTCCGTATGCTATGACAGACAACTTAATCCATTACAAAGAGCATCGTGTCTGATTTTATTTTTGTCAAAGTCACATTATGTTGTGCTGAAATGCATGGAGCGATTTGAAAAGTCGGGCCCGCGTGACGCGGTCACGAGCTGTCGGGGAAGACGGCTGCCAAACGAGATTGTGTTCATGATTTATGCCGATAGAAAGCTGCGAGCACAATCAATAAGCAAATAGGCCCAGATTGCAAAAGATAACGTGAGGTAGTTACTTTTTCAGCAGCCGGCTAAGCCCTGGGTAATGAATGTGTTCATGTTTCTGCTGTGTCTGTGTTTTACTTCTGCAACTGTGCATGAAAGCAAAGTTGCACCTGAGAACAGACGGGTGTTGACAGCAATAATATTCAAACAAACAGGATTTCCTGAGAGCAGATGGGACCCTCTGAGTTTCCAGTGGAAAGAGGAAGGTACTACTCCGTTGTGATACGGCGTACCGCTAATATCACTTGAACTGATTGCAGATTATATTCTATTTGTTATCTGTCTCCCCCGGTGTACCGACGTCGCTGGCAGCCATTGTTAAAATAAATCAAATGGATCCTGACACTTCTTGTGCTTCTTCATTCCGGTTCACTTTTTTTTGCAGTTAGTTTTTACACCATTATCCGATCACACACTTGATTCATATGCGCAAATTACTTCATTCGTCAAAGTAATTCTGTACTCTCAAACGCAGAGAGGCCTCGCCGTGATGTAATGTGTTGGTGCGGTTGACCCAATTTCTCAGGCTGGAGAATAATTTTCCTGTAATGCAGAGATAACGAGAGGAGCATGGAAAGTTTTAGATTTGGGTGGTCAGTGTTAGATAAAATGAAATGGGAAGGGAAGAAAGAGAGGGCTGGCGAGAAAGAGAGACGGAGAGAGGAAGTTATGACGTGAAGGATTTGAGGCCGTAGTAGTTACTATTTGAAGCCAGTAGAGGGTGTGTGCAAAATTCATGTCGCCATTAATCACCAAACCACCTAGGAGCGTCAGTGAAGCTCCTGAAGAATATAATAGATTCATTTTTCACAGAAGGGCAGCGAATCCCAGCGAAGAGTTTGTGGATGATTTAATAGCCAAAAGAATCCAGAACGGGGTGTCAACATGTTTAATTTGCTGTATTGATGGCACAATAATTTACTCGATGTCCGTTATGTATGCCTCGCACAGAGCATTTGTTTGTGTGTGTTCCCAACATGCAGCCACTGCTGTCTTTTTTCCAAGAAAAATAGTCTTCTCAGAGTATTCAATGACAAGCGTCTACTCGTGAGGTGGTCTTTTTTTTCTTCTTCCCCTCCCCTTTTTACGGATAATTCGTACCGGGATCAACAAAGCACGGGGATCAAATTTCATTTCACTTACACAAATCTGCAGTAATTTGAAAGTCACAGAGGATTGTTGAGCACCATCACCACGATGCAAAAACTGCCGGAGCAAAAGCGAGGAATTTGCATACATGCAAACGTGGATCTTCTCACGGTTGAATTCATTTCAGGCGCTACGGAGGATGGATGCAAAATGGTTGTAGAATCAGGAGGTTCGGCAGCGTGGTCATGGTTTGCGGCGCCGAACATTTTGTCATCATACAAATGTAATTTCTCACCCACGACCGTTTCTAAATGATGGCCCGGTGTCAGCGGAACGCCGCGGCTGCTGCATCTTGGTCGCCACTGCGCAATTCATCGTCGGCCCTGACTTTTTTTGCTCCGCCGTTTCTGAAATAAGATGTGAAGCTGGCTCATTGTTGAGTGCTTTTATGCGCTCGCTCTGATTGAAAAGAGCAAAGACAATCCTCAGATCCCCCCTCATGTCCAAAGTCATTAAAATTAAGATACCTCTGATTTGTCAATAATTCAGAAGTTGCTGCATTTGTCTCCCTCCTGGCAATAGCTGGCGTCTTTTTAGGCACAGAGCGACTGCTAGAGCTGGCAGATGTTTGTACACATGGTCAGACAGTGCTGAACAAAATAAGCTGTCAGGTTAATGCGTCCTTAAAAAGTAAATCAGTTTGTCAGCACCACGGCGGCGAACTGCATCAACTGCACCACATCCATAATTTGAGCATGATATCCAACGTTAGTGTTTCACGCGTTCGTGTAAACCCACAGCCGCCCACAAACATCACAGGTATCACAGGGTGGCTTTGCCGCAACCTTTCATTTAAGTACATTTCCACTTTACCTGCATGATTGCATACATAACGCGCGGGAATGCCTGCAAAGTTGACGACGGATCCCATCAGCGAACTTTCAGACAATTTATTCCATCAATTATTAAACCTGCACCCTGATGCAGAATTTCATTACAATAAACAAGGACAGTTCCGTAACCTCACGTGTCTGGATACCAGCTTTACATATTCCATTTCAGTACATTTTTAAGTGTCCTTCCCCGGCTCAAATGAACTGCAGCGTTCTCAATCAGGCGCCTTTATTTTCAGTGGAATTCAATTAGCTTCAGAAGGCCGAGGAGGTCTGGAGAGATGACCTGACACACTTTTGTTCCTCCTAACCGTTCTGCCGTTTGATAACTTCAGTACATTCTGGGTTGGTCCTCTTTGTTATATATCTATCTATATATATATATATATATATGCAGCAAGAGTCAAAAGTTTGGACACACCTTCTCACTCTCACTGCTTTTTTTGTACGTTAATACTGAAGACAGTAACGCTATGAAGGATCACATATGGAATTATGTAGTAAACCAGAATATGTTTTCTGTGTTAGATTCTTACATATAATGCATGTATTTATTTTTTTTTAGGGCAGCTTTGTACACGCTCAGTCAGCTCCATGAGGTAGTCATCTGGAATGGTTTTCAGTTAAAAGGTGCACCTTGTCAAGAGTGAATTTATGGAGTTTGTGGCATTTATCAGTCTCTGCAGAGGTGGGGTTGTTACACAGTGCTCTACAATGAATAGCCCTATGTGACGGATGTTCTGCTCCATGTTATGCCAAGAAGCACTCAACTAAGTGAAGAGAAATGACAGTCCGTCATTACTTTAAAGGGGACGTAGCATACAGCTCTCACTTTTGGAACTTTTTCTACATTTAGTCGGGTGTGTGGCATGTCTGCCAGCTCAGACAAGCTGATAAAAATCCATGCAATCAGTTTGTTAGGAGTGTAACTAAGAGTTTCAAATTCGACTTATTTGTGACATAGATGTGATGTTCTGAACATAAGACCCGCCCCTGAGCCCTGTCAGCTTGCCGGCACGGCTTTAGACCACCCCCTATTCACCCTGACGACACTACCGAAGCCACGTTTCATTTCAGCAAGGATCGGATACACATCGACAATAAAGCAGTCCTGGCATGCAAGCTGCTCTGTGCTCGTCTGTAAAGGCTCACGGGCATCTTTACACCGAATCCCAGCCTCAGGAGAAACGAGAGGAAAGTGGCGTTACTTAGCGCATATTTACCGGAAAATCCACTTATCGTGACTGTTGACTGTACCGCAGACATGCTGTCAATAAACTGTACTAAAGCAGACATCACGTTCATCCTCGAGTTAGCCACTGTACGCTACCTGGTGGGCTAGCGAACAGCGGCTCAAAGTAGCTTCGGGAGTCTCCTCTTGTTCGGGATTCAACTCTGGCACAAACACATGGACTGATGTAGCTTTAGAGAACCAGGCAGCCGTACTCTACCGATTCGTTGAATGGTTACCAAGGCAACATTAGTAGAGGGGCGGGGTTACAGGGGCTCATTCTTAGAGGGGAGGGGCTTGCTGTGAAAAAGATCATTTTTGACTTGGTGAATAGGGGGCCTGTTTAACACAATCATTAGAGAATTTTCTACCAAAGCATGTAACAGAGTTTCCATCGAGTCACGAAAGGAACATATCAACTTCCAATGTCTCCTTTAAGACATGAAGAACATTTGAAGACGTTTGAATATATCCTCAAGTGGAGACCGTCAATCGCTACGATGAAACTGGCTCTCTTGAGGAAAGGAAGACGAAGAGTTACCTCTGCTGCAGAGGATAAATTCATTAGACTTACCAGCCCCAGAAACCGCAAATTAACAGCTCCGCAAATTAGAGCCCATATAAATGCTTCACAGTTCAAGTGGCAGACACATCTCAGCATAAAGTGTTCAGAGGAGACGGCGTGATCCAGGCCTTCGTGGTCAAATAGAAGGAGGAGAGCTGCCCGGGCCAAGAAGCTCAAAGAATGGACATTAGAGCGGCGGAAATCTGGTCTGATGAGATTTTTTGCTTCCACCGGCCGTGTCTTTGTGAGACGCAGAAAAGGTGAGCGGATGGTTTCTACATGTGTGTGTTCCCACCGTGAAGCACGGAGGAGGAGGTGTGATGGTGTGGGGGCGCTTTGCTGGTGACACAGTTGGTGATTTATCTAAAATTCAAGGCACACTTAACCAGCACGGCTACCACAGCATTCTGCAGCGAGATGCTCATCCCATCTGGTTTGCGCTTAGAGGGACACTCATTTGTTTTTCAACAGGACGATGACCCCGAACTCACCTCCAGGCTATGTGAGAGCTGTTTCACTATGAAGACGAGTGATGGAGCGCTGCG
Source organism: Chelon labrosus (assembly GCF_963514085.1). NCBI lineage: Eukaryota > Metazoa > Chordata > Actinopteri > Mugiliformes > Mugilidae > Chelon > Chelon labrosus. The sequence goes on from NC_140340.1 coordinate 11,502,913, forward strand.
TGATGGTGGCTACTTTGAATTCTAAAATGATTCTAAAATATAAAATATATTCTGGTTTGTTTAACACCTTTTTTTTCCCAGCTAAGCTACATAATTCCATATCTGTTCCTTGACATCTTTAGTATTAATCTACAATGAAGAAAATAAAGCAAATGAAGAAGAAACATTGAATGAGAAGGTATGTCCAAACCTGGACATTTAAATCTTACCTAATACATATTTTTAAACTGACATTTACACCCATCAGGCATAACATTATGAACACCTTCCTAATATTGTGTAGGTCTCCTTTGTGCCTCCAAAACAGAATGAATTTGGAGGCCAGGTCAACACCTTGTGCTGTTTTTCATGTTTTTTTTTTTAGTTGTACCTAAACTGTTGTTTGCGTGTGTGCCTGTGCCACTGCTATGGGGTGGGGGTGCCTGGTCTGGTCTAGGTGGGTGGTACATGTCTAAGTAACATCCACATGAATGCCAGGTCCAAAAGTTTCCCAGCAGAACATCGAATCGTCACAAGATGGTCAATGTTATTTACTTCTCCCGTCAGTGGTCTTAATGTTGTGGCTGATCGGTGTTACATGTATGAGAAGTGAAGGTTTTGTTAACTATATATTTCCACTTTTTGGCTGTTCGGCGTTAACAGTGACTGAGGTACCATAGCTTCCTTTGTTTGGCTCTCCTCATTTTTTCTATTCGTGCCACCTCGTGTCCTCTCTCGTCCGTCCTCCTGCTTGCGACCCTGAATTTGATCTCAGAAAGAAGAGTGACAATGCTTGCTACAAGTGCAAATGAAGACAGACAGGTGTATCGTTTTTGGAAATCTTCCCGTCACCCGTTTAAAGTAAATATATAAGCTGTCATGAACACCGTTACGCCCGTCTTACATAGATCATAAAATACAGTGGTGGGCTGTGACAGAACAATGGATAGATGGATGCCACACGTCGTTTAATTTAATTGACGTGGGTTTAAATAGAAAACGATGTCTCATTTTGTTAAATGTCTGCTGAATCAACTCTTCCCCTCGTTTCTCTCCCTTGCCTCCTCCACTCAGGTGGAAGTGACAAAGAGCCGTGACACACTAAGCCGACGGTCCTCGGCCGGCCAAGGTCGGGCCGTCTGTGAGGGGTCTGTGGACCCCTGTTTTTGGTGGTGGGTCCTGCACTGTTGGCACTAGTTTGACCACTGACTGTGGCTTTTTTTTTTAAGTAAATTGAGCATGTTGGACCAACAGCAGAGCTGGTTGCTGAGAGAGTTCTGCTCAGTTTAGTGAACCAGAACAGGAGAAGAGAAATGGAGGTAAGTCAAGAAGGCACTATTTCATCCTCATCTCATCTGAACATTATAGTGCACAAATATTTCCACAACTACATGATCATTTAGAATGAATACAGGCCAAGTGATCAACATGATTCAGGAGCATAGACTGTAAAAATATGCAGTACTGTCCTAGAGTGGAGCAACTTTATCCTTGGCCCACCGAAACTTTCACTAGATTTACTCGCGTTTCCTTTTGCCTAATACCTGGATTATGTATAATTTTGTATAATTTTTTGTGTATTCACATCACTTATTAACTGGCAGGCACCATGGATTCAGACTATGTAAATGCTAACTACAGAACCACATAGCTTATGCTGGAGTGTTGTTTTAGCTAGCTAGTTAATTACATTAATTCACTAATAATTTCACGAAACAAAAATTCAACTGCAAAGATCCCTCAGATCCCTCAGATCCCTGTGTCTGGTTCGCACAGTCTGTTTTACAGTCTGTGTTCAGGAGAGGCCAGCTCTGTACCATAGTTTATAGGTCTTTCTAGTTCCTAGCTTTTACTCACTGTTCCAGTTTCCACTGTCGAATGACAACAAATACTGTCACCTGCTGGCACGAAGAGTGAATTCCCTTTCATGCACACACAAGAACGTACATGCTAGTTGGCGTTTTCTTAGTCAAGTGGAACTTTTTGACTCCGACAAAGTCGATGTGAGGTGACCCCACAGTCAGCCTTCGACACCGCTAGTTTTTTTATGTCGGTTTGGTGTGTCCGACAAATCAGAAATGAGGAGAGGGGATGGTACACTAAAACGCAAATAAGCCCATTAGACTGAGAGTCCCTACATATATAAAATATTTGGTCTGTAGTTGCATGAATTATGATCAAGTAGGTTATATGGATGTTGTGAGCTCACCACACTTCTGTTGCTACCATTTCTGCTGGAGGCCAGCGGCTGCTAACCCTAATCTAAAACTGAACTTGCTCAAAAACGGCGCTTTTGCCCCTTCATTCATAATGAGGCCTGTGTGTTTTATCTTCAGATGGCCACTCAGGGTACAAGCCATCGAAATTATAGCAAGAAACAAATGAGACAAAACTCCACTCACGCAGAGGACGTTAGCTGATTAGGCGGTCTGTCAGCAAGGCCGGGGCGCATTGAGTGTTCACAGGCAGCCGAAATCACCTCCAAATGTGGCCCTGGGCATCGGGACTCAATGTTTCAGCTGCTCACCTGAGAACAGTTTCACTCAGGATACATGTTAATACCCGGCGCGTCAACCAGGCCTCTGTGGCGGAGTTGCTATGCAGGTTTCGAAAACATAAGAAGAATGCTTGAAATGTAAATAACCACATCTCTGGTTCTGCTGCTTTTTTAAAGTCCAACAACGCTATCGGAGCGCTGCACTAAATTGGTGAAGCATACCCTCTTAAAAATGTAGACGATGTTGAGAATGTCTTGTCTGAGCCTGTATGAGGTGAGTCTCTTCAAGTTAATGAAACAGAAATGTTATGCTGATGGTGAGCGCCAGATGAAAGAAAAACATTTCAAGGATGGGGATATATAGCATACGGAATCAGAAAAGACTTTATTGCCAAGCAAGGAATTTGCTTTGGTATTGTTGCACTCATTACGCGTAAACAAATAAAATAAAATATACAAAAATACTAAAAATATATACACAGTATGTACAACAACCGGAACATTTACACTGGGATGGTGGTGGGTTTGATGTGTTCAAAAGGGGGGGGGGGGGGGCTTGGCATTGTTCAGCAGAGCACTGTGGATGGGGAAAAAACTGTTCGCCATGCAAGTGGTCCTGGACTTGATGGATCGCAACCGCCTGCCAGAGGGGAGTCTGTTGAATGTAGAGTGCACCAAAACACCGTGGCTACCGTTTGTCGTTTGTCGAATCAAGTTTTAACATGTTCTCTGACGTGAGGTTAAATGTAAAAATCACAAAATATTAGAGACAGTTTAGGATTTGAAGTAAATTACACAATCACAGATGAAAGTGCTCCGGCATTAATAATATCTGCATGCAGCTGTATGCATAACCTATTATGACATGTAATTTATGTAAAACTGAGGGATGAATATTTTACTAGCCTGCCTTTTTTTTTTTTTTTTTTTATTCTCTGATGCAAGTGTGAAAAATCACTAGCCAGAATCTGAATGTCTGAATGCAGCATATGGGAGAACCGCGCCAAATAGTGCTGCTGGGCAGGTGCCTGGAGTTCCATTTGAGCAAAGCAATTATGAAAATTGAAGTTATGCAGATGAACAAAAGGATTGCTGTTGGGAAATATGTCATTGTCCTCTATTCACGGCACGAATGTTTTAGTTTATTTTTTTTAAAAAAAGGAACTGAAACGAATGTTTTTGGTAGAAACTACACTTGTTTTTTGCATTAAACAGGAACGCCTCTTATGTGTCCCTACGATGCGTTTGAGTTACAAGAAAAGGAAAATAGATTCCAGGCAATGGCTATGCCGGGCAGTGCACAACAAACCAAGCCAGCAGCAAGGTCAGACTGCTTACAGCACTTTATTAGTCGAAATTAGGTTTCTTTACTCTCATAATGGAACAATCCATCTTTTCTCTCTTGTTGTTGGCAAACTGTTAAATGTCTAAACCAATCAATTGCTTTTTTTATAATCTCTGTATCTGTTTCAGTTTAAATATTTAACCCTTTGCAACGTGTCAAAGACCCACACCGTGTATGGACTCGGCAGAAGGCCACTGCTACCAAAAGGAATTACAGGGGTTTTGTTTGCACACGCGGCAACATCTTTTATCATTTTCTAGTTTCCAGACCCATATTCTATTGCCGGCATAGTAGGACAACAGTGCAGTCATCCTACAGACACGGCCATGACAGCTTTCACACATCCAGAGAAAACACTGAATGCATCGCCGCCGCCGTCTCTGTTGTTGTTGTGTTTACGCTGCTTATATGCGCCGTCTTTCAGTGTTGTCTGTCCCCATACATGTCGTGTTATTTGCTCTCGGCGGCGGTCGAGTGAATCTGCACAGTTGAGCTGAAACTCAAAGGTAAACATTGAAAACATATTTTTAATGTCTCCTTGCAGTGTGAATAAACACTTTTTCTTTTCTTGTCTTTTTTTTTTTCTTTTTTTTTTTAACCCTCCAGTTTGTTTTCTGACTAATTCTTCCTAACGCACAATCACCTGTGAAGCAATCTTTGTGGGCTCTCGGTGCAATTTGTCACCTGGATTCCAGGCGCCCTGCAGGCGTTTCACTGTACACAGGCGAAGGACTACATGATAAAACCATGTTAAAAACCAGATGAGTGCAAGATTACAGGAAACTGTGTTATTTCTCTGCATGGGAGATGTGATGTTTCACGTAGGCGGAAGGAAAATAAATCAATTTGTATCATCAATATGCCATCCTAAGTCTTCCTTATGAACCTTAAAAGGTCTTATACTTCTGTATTTCTGTGTTGGTCTGGTTGCCTTAATTAAAACTATTTAAAATCCATATGTGTGACCTTTAAGGCTTTGTGCAGTGTTTGCATATGGAAAGGAAGGCCACCTGGTGTTGATTATATCTGTATTTTTCACGCGTTGCATATACAGCCCAGTTTAAACATAGTATGTGTAATCATAAAGCTTCTTTTTGCCATGGGCTTTTATTCTTCCGATGAGATGCCCAGAGCGACTACCCAGACACCTTAATTTGTTTGTTTTGCAATGAGAGCTTTGCAGACGAGCTCCATTCAGCCCCCCCCACCTGAATCATCGCTGGATTGATGCATGCTGAAGATCATTTTCTGAGCTACTCGTCTGTGTAGTGGCTCGCATCCAGCGAATGCTTTGTTTTAGGTCCCGGAAAAAAGGAAAAAAAAAAAAGAAAAAAAAGAAGAAGGATCCAAATCCAAGAGCAGACAAATAGAAGCGTTCCCTACCTGGATGCCAAGATTCTGCCTCGAATCAGATTAAACTACATTATCGAATGCAGAGAGCAGACCGAAAATAAATCAAGCTTTATTGTGTGGGGGAGACGGATACATGTCCCGCGGGAGAACTGTCACCTCGAGACATGCACAAGAATTCCGCATTTAACGAAGTACGCTGAAGTGCTGCAGTTTTTCAAAAGCAATAAATGAAGCATTTTTCGGTGAATTATGCCGTCCAGATGTCTTGCGTTTGTAAAACTTTAGCAGAAAACATCCTGAGTGGAAATATGTTAAGATGAAGAATAGACAGACGCACATTTATCTTGATTTTAAGCCCCTTTCGTGGCAGGAATCCTTCACTGAATTTTCTTGTGCCTACTGCTGCAGCAACAATATTGCCTTCCTCTGCAGATATATGATACAAGCCTGCATATAGAGCACAGATTCAATATAAACATGGGATGGCAGGCCCGACTGTTGAAAAAACAATACAGTCCGGACGCTCCCCGAGCCTTTGTTTTATCGACCAACCTCCTTCTGCAGTCATTGTGAAGTCTATAATAAAAATGCATCAGATGCATCTCCCTGTCCTCAGCAAAACGTCACTCAGGGGACGGCATGTAGACCTTTATGAGAGCTAATGACCCACGGCTTTTAGAGTCCCACAACCATCAGCATAATTGGGTTCAATGTCTGCACTCAACCTTTCATTTATGTGCCCTTGAAAGAAAAAAATGGCAAGAGATATTGACAAATGGGCAAAATAATCTGGCTCAGATTGCAGGGACTGGATATTAGAGGTGAAGTTGCCAACAACAGTCCCTCCACCGTGTAAGAGGAATTGCAGTGCCGGCCCCTTTACCCTGTATTTTGTGTATCACGTCACTTTCACACTTCCTGTTTAGCATTTAAATGCAACACGCTTCACACCGGTTATGAATTTCAGTAGTAAGGATATCTTTATATGTTCATGAATTATCAACTATTATACCTTCTCTTATTAAGCACCCATAACTGACGTATAAACAAAGGACGGCTACGTTTACACCAATATTCGACTAATGATCGGCATAAAAGCCAGATCAGAACACAAAAGGCTCGCATAACCACGTCAGTCGGACCACACTGGAAGGAATACTCACCTGAATAGGAGAATATTAACACCACAACAAGCATACGAGGCCTTGATCCTGGCCTTTCCGTCTGCACAAACACGCCAGTCACAAAGCAGCGGTAGCAAAACAAGTTGTTCAAACAAGCGAACAGACCACTGAGGCCAGAATCCATGTAAGCAGTGCCATTGAAAACGTGGGTCCATCTTTTCTATTGAACGAATGCAGCGTTCTCGATAAAGTTAAGGGGGAAAAAAACTGCCTGTTGAACCACTTTGAAAGCATTACATATTGATTTATGTGATTTGGGGATGATTTTATTTAGCGTCTATGTTAGCGGGTTAATTTGGACTAAAATTAAAACTGGTTATGTTCAAATCATTTACAGGAAGGTTTAAAACTCCGGAGCTGTCAGACACATTTTGGGGCTTTGATCAGCTGTTAGTTGACTAAACCAGTCAATACTTGCATAAATAAGTAACCCTTTAATTTAATTTCTGTTCATATATATATATATATATATATATATATATATATATATACACGTATAACAACAAAATTCATACGACAAATACAGAGACTTACATTAAATATACGTTTCACGTTTGTGCAAATAAAATTTTTATATTATTTCAAACGCACTATATTGAATCATCAATTATTCATGATCTGCTGCTACATCAGTAATGGACACTTGAAAGGAGGAGTTATAGTTATTGACATCCATTAGTAACAGCTACATTACAGAGTGATATAGTGCACATGAAGCCTAGTGCTTCCAGTTTGTTTTTTTGTAAAATGATTATATTATGTGTTAACTCATTCTGATCTCACTAATTTCATCTGACAGTGTTTAGAGAACACTTATTAATCTGGAAATACTGGAAAGTCACAATAGAAATTAAGGCAATGCACTTCAAGAGACTTGTCGGGATGTGCACACACCTAGGTCTATCAGGAAAAATTATGCACATTATTAGGAGTGTTAACCATTTTCCCAAGGAAATCTCGACCCTCCGATCGGTTAACAGTCCTTTATGTTTGCATTTAAGCTATTGACACCGCATTTGCGCAATTCACGTGTACATTAGCGCCCAAGCTGTTATTTTAAGTTCATAAACGCACCTCTTCCCCCTTCTTCCTCTGCGTTCTAAATTCATAGGTAAAATAATGAATTATGGATGTGATCCCTGGTGGCTGGTTATACCTCCCCCGACAAGATGCATATGTAACAACAATTAGCACCTCACACTGATGTGGGGGTTGCAAAGTGTTTGGAAATGCAAGAATATGTGGTGATTATTGTCTCATTTGTTTCCACTTTTCATTTGACGTTTTTTTTTTTTTTCCTCAAATAGTGTTGGGTAATTAAAAAAAAGAAGAAGGAGGAGGAGGAGGAGGGGGGGAAAAAGACAAGGGAAAAGCTGCACCGTCGAGATCACACTTGTTTTCAGTTCAGCTCAACTTGCTGCATTGATTTTTGTCTAATTATTCTCAATACCGCCGAATGATCAGCCGCTTCTGCTTTGTTTTTTTCGAGTCGCTGACCCTCGTTTAAGGTGCGCCGAAAACAATTAGACTTCTTCCTCTGACAAGATTTTTCACCTATTTAAGAGGAGAACCCTTTTTTTTTATTTTTTTTTTTATTAGTTTACTCTGCAAATGAGACTAAATGACTTCAGATCAACTTTGGCACAGCAGTGACGGATACAGCGGAAACAAATCAAGAAATTTGTATCTGTGCACGGGGAGACAGATGTTACTTTAAATGAACGTGCTGAGTCACAGCAGTGAAGACAAATTTTGAGTGTAAATATACATAATTTCTAAAGGAAATCTACACTGGCACCCTATAATGTGGCTTAATGTCTCGGCTAACGCTGTAATTTGATTGAGTAAAAAACACCATGTACATGAAATTAAATGCTGCTTTCTCCCTCTCGAGCGCGCCGCCGAATCCATAAAAGCCCGCGCAAATCAGATACGCGGTGAAAAGAATCATCCAAACTGCAATGGTTGGAGATTGCCAATTGTCTGTGTAGTAATTTCTTTTATTTCCAAACATCTTCTCATTAGTTTTGAATTGTGAGCGCGAGTGTTTTCACCACAGCTGAGTTGATGTTCCCTCCATTCAGCCCTGTCAAATTAGCTCGGTGAGTTTGCGGGTGGTGACGTGATTTCCAACACTTTGCAGCGAGTTCAAAGCCGAGACTGACGGAAAAAGCCACGACACCGTAATGAAAACTGAAAGGAAGTCACTGTACTGCCCAAACACCAGTGGCAATCATGCTGAAGGGAAATACAGCAAACACGTTTCTGGACTCTGACTGCAACAGTTACAACTATTTAATTGCCTCACAGTTCATTTTTCATTTTCAGATCAGCATACTGCTGAGAATAATAATTGCAATCACACTTACATTCTGACTTAATGACATGCATTGTGAAGAAACACTGACACCGATTTTAGGGATTAACTTGGAAGCTTGGAAAATAAGTTAAACTCAGTGTATTTCTGTTCTGTCTACACCTGAAGTCCCGATCATCAATATTTGGATAGTTACAGCTCTCCTAGGGCTCTGTGCTTCAGCAAGTTTAATTTGAAATAAAATAATGGATTCTGCGATCAAGTGCCCGGTCTAGGTTGTAATGTTTGCAGGTTTAACTCAGTGGAGAGAAGAAGAACTGTGCGGGACATTTGGCCCTTTTAACGCAGGCTCTTCACAGGAAGTCAAACAGAATCTTCATCTTGAACGTTTTGTGGAAAATCCTTTGCAGTCAGCGGCTGACTGAAAGCTTCGACCCTGCAGACATGAGCCAATGCTTTGTATCTTCACTGGTGGTGCTCTCAGAGGCCTCGCCGCAGCTCTCGTGTGTTGTCTCTCTGCTTTTAGTCAGGCACACGGTTGGACTGAGATCAGCCGATTGACTCGACCACTTCAAGGAAATTCAACCTCTTCACCCTGAGAAGCTTTGTGGTTGCTTCGACGGTGTGTTTAAAGGGGAATTACCGTTTTTTACAACCTGGACCTTATTTCTGGTATATAATACGATTGTTTACTTACCCATATAACTTTTGTGTTATTTGGAGTCGCTCGGACGATATTTACATCCGCGTATATCCATATAGTGGGCGTGAATGGGGCACCGAAACGCAGCCTCTAAATAATGCATTATCTGCCGTGAAACTCGTTCGTTTCACCAATATTTTTGTTATGATATGCCAGCGCTATTCTCCGTTGAGTCCAGAGTTACCTATTATCGTCATCCGGAGTCTGTCGATTGACCTACTAACTTCTGACCTGGATGATGTCATCTCTAAGCACCGTGTGCACCCGGTCGGCTTGTTTACCTGTAATTTGCTACTGCTAGTTTTTTGCAACATGGCTGAATATTTTTCCGATTCTGAGGTTGTGGACGACGACTTTGTTTATGATAGACATCCTTACCGTTTCGAGCCAGTGTATACGGATGAGGAGCTCGTTGAAAGGAGGATGCGGAGGCAGAGAGAGGAACAGCTGGCCAAAGAACAACAAACTGATGCACGTCCACAAATAGATAACGGGTAACTCCGGACTCAACGAGGAATAGAGAGCCGAAGTCCCGCCCCCTCTACTTCCGGGTTATGGGACCTATCTTTCGAAAAAATATGAACGGCAGTCTATGGCGAAAGATAAATTATTTTCTGGTCCCGATCGACTTGTGCCTTGGATTATACATATGTTGTTTTTCAGAATAAAAAATTATTTTACATGTCAAGAATGTCACAGTTTGTCGCAAGATAGTTAAGTAAAACGCTATGGAAAATACGTAATTAAACGAACTACAAGTCCCGCATGCTGGCGCGTACAGAACCGACCAAAACTCCCTTCGTGTAACTACAGCTCTTGACATGACCCGATTTATAATGATTTTCACCTCGTTTGATGCTTCTGCCTTCGTCCTGGAAGAAGACGGTAAAGCTCAACAAGGAGACAGCCATAGTTCTCTAGGGATCTCTAGAGAGATGTAGTTCACTAAGCGATCTCATACAAAACCTAATGTTGTTCAGCTTATTTACGTCAAATAATTTATCTCTTGACGTGAAAAATTATCTTTTAAATTCACACACATCATATTTGAAATTCATGCCACAATTCGATCGGGACCAAAAAATAATTATTATCTCGCCATAGACTGCCGTTCATATTTTTTCGAAAGATAGGTCCCATAACCCGGATGTAGGGGGGCGGGACTTCGCCTCTCTATAGCACTAGCGTATCATAAAAAAATATTGGTGAAATTAATTATTTAGAGGCTGCGTTTCGGTGCCCCAGTCACTCCCACTATATGGATATACGCGGCGCTCCGCTGGATCTAAATATCTTCTGAACAACTCCAAATGACACCAAAGTTATATGGGTGAGTAAACAAACATATCTTTTGCCAGAAATAAGGTCCAGGTTGTAAAAAATGGTAATTCCCCTTTAAGGCCTTTCCGCTGCTGAATGATGAAACGTGGCACGGCGAGTCTTGAAGCGTTTGGCTGAACTCGAGCGCTCAGAATGCTTTTGTACCGGACACCCCTGGATTCATTCCGTTGCTTCTATCGCCAATAACTGTTTAAAAGACGAGGCGCTGCCCTTAACTCTCCGCTTCCTCTTGCCGTCAGTTCTAGACTGAGGTTGATTTTAGTTTCAACACTCCACACAACTCGGCTGGTTTGTTTTTGCATGTTTTTGAAAACTACATCGCGGCCGTTCTGTTTGACCGGGATTTGCATCTTGTGGTCAATCTGCTGTTTTGGCGACGAAGCCTCCTCTTGATCACTGACGAGGAAACATGTACGCCTACACCCTGGAGAGCATCCTTGACTTGCTGTGTGCAGTTATAAATGTTTTCCTTCACCATTCAAACGATAGTCTCGCCGGCCAGATTTATGCTCATCAGTTTTCCCGTGTGCACCTGTGCATTTTTTTTTATTTATTGGACCTAACTGATATTGCCAAAACAACTACTTTTGCTATCTCTCTGACTGGCAGTGGGTTGTTTGGGGCTCACTGTGACTTGGCATCAAACAGAAGCACAACTAATTTGACCAAATGCTGCTACACATGAGCATGTAAGGGTCTCTGAGTAAATTGATAAGCTCCATTCACAGCCTGCCTGCCAAAGAGAAAGAAGGAAAGTGAAAATGTGAGCCTAATAATGGGAACCGACTACTTGATGTAACACCACACAAGTAATACCATTTAACAGGGATTTACTGAGCTTTAGAAAAATAACCTCAGTAACTCCGAACGCAGATCTTCAGCTCCGCCGCCTCCAATCTAACAGCTGTTTCTGCCGTGGTGGAGTTTTTCACTAGTCAGCCTACACTTCTTCCCAGATAAGTCATTCCCAGGATGTCTCGCCGCAGCTGAGAGCAAGAATGATGCAAAGGTTATTGGACTTTCATCGGGCCTCCGACGTGACATGAATCCGCCGAGCTGTTCGCCGAAGTGGTAAGAAGGTCAAATGTGAGGATATATTACGACAAGTCATAATCTGTAAGCAGCTGTCAGCCTTTCTCTTCCGTCTACTTGCGAGGAGTTGGGAGTTTGGAGAGGACGGCTGAATTCTGAAGCATTGCACAAGTGACAAGTGAGGCTGCCAGCGTCTCAGCGATCACATTCCCCCTTCCAAATTTGTCATCCAACCCTCCATTTTCTTTCCCAACACAAATGAGTGAGCGCACAGGAAGTGCTGTGATCTGTTCGTGCTTTTCGAGCTCCATTTTTTATTTTTTTTTCGCCGCGTTTAAAAAAAGGAGAAGAAGAAAAGGGGAAAAAAAGAAGTTGTCATGCTTCAGGTGACAAGTTCACACGAATCCAAGATTTACATCATGTCACGATGAGTACGAAATGATTACTGTGTAGTACAGACAAGATATAAAAATAGGTCATAATTTGCCATTCATCATGTGCTGGCATGTGTTGATCAGAGTGAGGCTCAAATCTCCTTAATGAGCAGAGTTAATGCTTGCCGCAGTCATTGTGCCTGCCATCACTAAGTGAGGCTATTACCGTGTCTAATGAAGCTGATTTGGTTTTTACTGGAGTCCACATTATTCTATTCCAGGCTGTTATTCTTTCTATGGAAAATTAAAAAATGACTTTCATTGTACAGATTTACATGCGGTAATGCTTGTTACGTGGGATCCGGAGAGCCGCAGCCCTCTGCTGTGTGTGTGTGCTGAAGTGTCTGAAAGCTATTCCTCTGTTGACTATCCCCCAGCGAGGGCCAGGAATACTGAAATGCAGGGAATTTGCAGCAGAATCCCATTAGATTGATGGTCCCTTCTTTTCGGCGCATGTTTCATTTCCCTGTTGTTTGCCACTTGCAGCAAGGCTACACCCCAGTGTAATTTCCCTGTGTATGGGTGAAGTTTTGCAAGTCTAATGTCTGCCCTTGAATTGAATTACAAAAAGCGGCCACAGCCATACAGTGTATTTGCATTTGGATCATTTAATACTTCACCGTCAAGAGTCGTTAATCTTGCTCTTGTTTCATACACAAATTATGCATCAATTGAGGTGGAGGGACAGGAGCGAGGAGATATAAATCACATATTTTCAATTAATCACGGCGCCGATTTTTTTTTAATCAAACGCAGAAACAGTAGAACTAACAGCCGCGCTTCGGCTTGTTCTCCCGCTTGCGATGAACCGCGCAAGAGGAATTTCTGTGGCAGGTTGGTTCAAAACGACAACCGCTTTAGATAATCACAGTTTGAGTTCACAGTAACACAACAGCAGCCTTACATTTGGAACCTGTAGCCGGCTCATTTAGCGCCGCACAACACCCACAGCTTAATTATCCCCGTCAGTATCATCTGCAATTCTGAATGTTTTCACAGGATCTTTTTGATGCTTGGCTGAAAGACACATTTCGCAGTAATTTGGTTGGCTACTAATCTAATCATTAATATATCTTGGGAGTGTTTTCTCACTTTAGCGGGCAGTTAGCTGTGATCTGACGACCTACATTAAAGCCTATGTTGTGACTGCGCGACGCTAACTATGTGACACGTTTGAGGCACTAATTGTGGTGATGATTAATGAGCAGAGTGACACGATTTCTTTCATTTAGCTTGATCTTGTGGAAATTATGCCCCCAAAGAAGAGTTTCTTGGAGAAGCATTTCCTTGTTATGTAGACTCACACACTAACAGTCTCTTTGTATTTGTAATTAAGACCCGTTACATGAGGCAAACTATCTCCTATTTAATGGATAAGTTGAACAATTACTCCATTTTTATTTCTCTTGGATTTTATTTTTGTGTTGGGCTGTCGATTTTTATAGATTAGTTCACCGCTGGGATCTGGGACTGCGGGGCGAGGAGCACGAGCAGTCAGCCGAACATTCAGGTTTTACAGCTCATCAAGAGGAGAAAACAAAGGTCAAATGGTCAATTTAACTAAGTTATACACAATGCAAACTGCTTTCTGTGGCACACCAGCAGCGTTTCAGGTGCACTCGCTTTCAGTTTTCTCTCCAAATGAAGTGGTTTAGAGTATTTGGATTGAGAACTCATCCGCTTATTAGCCAGACAGAGCCCATCTACAATAAATACAGTTTTATCTTCCAGTCTGTTCACGTTCAGCCCCGAGTTAATGGCTGTAACGTGACTGCTCATTCCTACATGTGCTACATAATAAACACGTTTTAATGCGAAGGCAGTGCTTCCTCTTTACTGTGCATACATAAATGTTAAAAAAAAACAAACAACTACTTTTAACAAACCCATTCTGACTTTTTCCGCGTGTGTTACAGTATCCAATCATAAAACACGATGTGTTCTGTTCAGTTTGGATACAGACAAGTTTTGCTGTAGAACAATGACACCATCTGTGTTTAGACTAGTTCCCTATAAGCCTCATTTTCACTAAGCAATTCTGTCTGCCACCGGGTACGAATTCTCCCGGGAAAATGAAGGCTCGGTTTAAGGCACAAAGGAAATGCTTCCCCGGTAGCTATCAGTGGCTTTTCCAAAGAGAGTGGTGGAATAACAACCGTGCAAAATGTACCCGACAAAAGAGAAAGAGCCCTGTTGTCGGAAGAGGCAAAGGAGGGAAAGAGGCAGAGTGGTAGTAACCAGAGAAAAACAAGAGTGAACGCTGGATGAGCTTTCACTTGATGGTGGAGAGAGCTGTTGAAGCCGAGAGGGTTCAGAGAAGCCCATTAGTATTATTACTTACTAGATCAATACGTATATTATGAATGCCTCTTTATATATATATATATATAAAAAGAGGCATTCATATGTTGTTATTTGAACAGTAGCCAGGATCATAGCTTGCTGCTAACGCTAGCAGTTCACCAGGAATGTAAAAATAGCTTTCTAGTTAAGCTGGCATCGGAGCATGAGTGCGTGAGTAAATATCTGCTACCACCTTCTTCTTTTGTGTAGCTTACATCATTTTGTAAATACAAGCCAACACTAGTTTGCTCTTCTCAGTAAAACATTTCTGTCTGCTCTCACGATTCCATTGTCGACAACACGAATAAATAAACTCCCGCCTTTTCTCCTCGTGCTTTCTTCCGCTCCGCAAACACACCATTGTTCGCATTAAGTAATATTCAGCCTCTTGCAGGTGAGCGTTTGCAGCGGTGGCTTTTCCGGCATCGGCCCACAGTTGGCGTTCATAATGTCGAATCTGCAGCAGAAAGAGACGGTCAGTGATATACTTATGATCGGCGGATCAGCGCACAAGAAGAAACTTGACGTAAGTAAACAAAAACGTCTAAGTTCAAGGTGCACACAGAAAGACTGTCGCTTCTTACATCTTACATCTATTTTAATTCACAAAGTTAATTTTACAACATGAACATCTAGAATGAATAAACTGTAGACCAGCTGATGAGCATGATTCAGCAGAGGCCGGCTCTCTACAACAATTCCTCGCCTCCCAGCTAATAATAGCTCTTCCGGTTTCCACTTTTGAATGACGAATACAGACTACCGCCACCTCCTCCTGGTATAAAGAGTTATTTCCTTTCATGCAGGCGCAGATAGGATGTGCCAGCTAGGCGTTGGCCGTAGTCGGCGTGTTCAAGCGCAGCGTTTTGGTCCCGGCACAGGCGATGTGATATGAGTCACAGTTGGCCTTTGTTGTGGCCACAGTTTAGTCTTTGGGGCTCAAACGGTAATACCACCTAGATAAGTAGAGTTTGCACTTTAACATAAAAAAATAAATAAATAAATAAGGCCTGGTTATACTTTGAAATGGAAACAGGTTTTTGGAATTAAATCTATGCTGTCTTCCATTTAAAGCTATCACAACCTCGTTTGCTAATTTTTCTATTAAAAAGCCTTACTCAGTGGAGCATGCCAAAGTCTACAATTAACTCAAACAATGTTATCGTAACTGATATAAATGATTTCCCAGGCTATGAAAATGAGCCAAGTTGTAATAAACCAGGATCTTTTAACTTCTAATATATGCTGAAACTATTATTATACCTTCTGAAGTGAGCAGCAAACTATCCTGAATGTCTAAGCTGTTTTTCTTATATGAAAATTATTATAAATATTGATGAAACATATATCTTTAGCATTTACATACTCAGATAATTCCTCTATAATCTCTCCAGTCCTGTCACAGTCTACCTGTTCCTTTGTACCTGCAGTGACAGATTTGTTTTAGTATTTATTTATTTTATGCTAATAATCCATTGTATTTTTCCTCTGCATTTGATTATGCACACTGGAAACACTCCCAGCCTCATTAGCTGCTTGAGATAAATCTTCCCAACCATGCTTTGGTATTAATACGCTTCTCAATTGCTTTATCTCACATCAAAGCTGAGGAATTGGCCTGATGATAAAAGGTTTCTCTGGAGAAACTCTTTCTATTGACTTTTAAAAAGATAACTGTCTCTCTGGAAAATTAAACATGATTATTAAACATTAATTAGTCTATTGTTCAAGCCAACAACAGAGATGAGGTTAGGGTTTGGTGGTTCGTGTCCATGAGCTGAATGTGACAAATATCTGAATCTGCTCAAAGGGCCTTAAGGAAAATATGCTCATTATTAAACTCTGCAACTTCTGCAATATGCTGTAATGAATATAAATGAAAGATTACACACTTCACTGTGGTTCCACTTGACACACAAAACAACCCAAAAACAAATATTATGGGCATTTTATTTTTCACAGGCTTCAAGTTGTTCGGTTCACATGCTAATGCTCCACATCGGTGGATACAGTACGCTCACATACATCCATCAGGCATAACATTAAAACCACCCACGTAACCTAATATTGTGTAGGTCTCCCTTGTGCCTCTACAGCAGTTGTGACTCATCAGAGAATGGACACGGGCCTTCTGAGGGTGTCCTGTGGTGTCTGGCAACAGGATGTTATTAGTGGGGGCCTTTGGGTTGAAGGGAGGGGCATCCCACAGATATTTGATCAGTTTGGGATCTAGTGAATTTGGAGGCCAGGCCAACACCTTGTGCTGTTCTTTTTTTTTTTTGTTGTTGTTTTTTTTTAGTTGTTCCTAAAGCGTTTTTGTTTGCGTGTGTCTGTGTCAGGCTGCATCCTGCTGGGGATGTCTGCTGCCATCAAGGAGTGTCATTGCTTTGGGGTGGGGGTGCCTGGTCTGTTCTAGGCGGGTGGTACATGTTTAAGTAACATCCACACGAATGCCAGGTCCAACATTAAAGGTTTTAATGTTGTGGCCGATCGGTGTACACTCACTATTGAAAACGAACGCACCCTAATTTAACAGTCCTGTATTAAAACCCCCTTCGTGACTGTTATAATGCTCAGTTTATTCTCAAACAGCGTCAGAATGGTAATAATTCAACTGTATGATCATCTGAAGGATGTACTTTACACAGAAATGTTTCTGTTATTTATCTTAGCCCACTGACTAAAATGGTTTCGACAAAATAACAGAAACGTGTCGGTACAACACAATACGATTCAGTAGAACTACAAACCACAGCCTCTGTAATAAAAACACAATGGACTCAACAGCTCCTCCGTTTGTTATTTTAAACAAATATTGAACACCATAGCGTTCATGAAGATCAGATTTAGTGCGGGACGGTTAAAACTGGAATGCATTCACTATCACCGGTGTACCTAATGAACTGGCGAATGAGTGTTTTTCAATTCAGTTCTATTTATACAGCAACCATCAAACAATCAAACGTGGTCGCTTGATGCTTCACAGAACCCCCGAGCCTGAAAGCCCCAGAGCAAGCACCCGAGACGATGATGGCAAAAGAAAATTCCCTTTGAACATGAAGAAACCTTGAGCACAACCCAGCTCATATGGAGGGACCCATCTGCTCGAGGCCGGCCGGTTGGAGAGATGGAAAAGAAGGAGAGAGAAGCAGAAGCCAGCGGATAAATCCATACATCTGGATGAAGCATTAATGCACATAATACAAACAGGAGTACGTGATGGATTGAGTGACGTATGATACGTGGGAGATTGATAAAATGGATGAAAGGGATGCATAGTGCTAGCATTTGGAGTATTCATAGTAGAAAAGCTTAGTGGGTATACAGTGTGCTCATGAGGTTACAGTTATAAGAGTGAACAGGAGCACCGAGGCAGAAAACTATGTCAGTGATGATAGTCGTTATCGAAGAATTGCAATAGCAGATAGGGAAAATATAAACAGTTAAGCAAGAACGGATAATGTGAGCAATGGACACTGGGCAGGGTGGTGGGGCCAGGACCACAGATCAGAAACATGTAGCTCCAGGCCAGAGACTCTCACAGAAAGGCGAGGGCGGGCGGGCGGGCGGGAGGAGGGTAGAGTCTTAGTGTGTATAAAAATGGCTCTTTTTTTAATTTTAAATACAGGGAAGCCAGAGTTTATCTCTAGTGTGGTAATTTTGTTTAATCACGCCAATCACTGAGGAGATTAAACTCTTAATCAGTTTACTAGAATAAAAGAAAAGGCAGTTTTGGAGATAAGGAACGATCACAGACAGCTCTCTTTGTTGTCTTTTAAATTGTAAACTTGCACTTTTGAGTGTTGAGCTGATTGAAAGGTTTCGTAATGGAAAGCGATTCCTTTATAGCTCGTATAATGGCTGTCTGGGAAATATTAAAATCGTCCAGTTCTTAATCTGCTTACATGTCGCTGTTGTTTACAGAACAGTTTGTTCACTTTGGAGAGGTGTTTTCTGCTGGTCACAGCCAAGAAATCCTACACAGTCTAACACAATGAGTACGTATAACTGGACGTGAGCGATATTTTAAACAAAACTCTTAATATATGATATCAGGTTTCTTTTTCTTTTGCACTGACCGAATGCACAGTATTGTATTACCTTCGCTTGACATTAGCACTGTGCAGTAATATCATTACAAGCGCAGCGTCCAGGTTTTATAAGTCTGGTAAAAGTATTTCTTTTGGACATAAGTCAAGGCGCCGTCATCATTTGCAGAACTTCCGTCAAACTTCATTCAAAGTTTTGTTCCTTTCAAAAAGTTTCCACGCGGGCAATCAAAACATATTTTTTTTTCTCTTGCCTTCCTCCAATCTATCATCTGAAAGAAGAAGAAACCCCTCGACTGTTGCCCTTTAAGATACACTGAGCAGTCCATTTCTGTGCCACGGTTCAAATGACCGACGCAGACACTTTGATTCATTGGTGTGTTCCTCTGTGCTCCAGATAATCACATACTGCACTGCATTAGGGAAAACAGTAACATAACAGCAGTCTTATATTTAGACCTTTAACCAGCTCATTTAGCACCACACTACACCCACAGCTGAATTAGCTTTCCCCGCTGCATGTGCATCTCTGTATATTTCACATCCGCGAGGCACAGTTTGTTATCTAAGCATTGCTACAGGCCCGCTTTATCTGCGTTCTCCCACACCATCTAACTGTCCCCCGTCTACAGGCCTTATTGCCCTTATGTCCGCTGCACTGCAGATCACAAGAGATGTGGAGTTAAACTTAGTTTGAAAACAAATATATACAGATTTCTACTGTAACAGGCGACTAATCCACCTGCGATTTATTCGCTGCGACAGGTTAAAGTGCTGACTGTAAAAGAAAAAAAGTTTTAGTTTTACGGAGCCGATTCATTTGGGAAACGGCCTCTCATGCCGGCAAGGGTCTTAAAATTCAGGTTAGCAGATTTATTCAGACAGCGAAGTGACAAGTAAATTACAAGACTGACAGTTTTGTGACAGAATCAAAGAAAGACAGATAATGGTCATCAAGCAAACATGCCAGTCAAATCCAAAATATGACGGAGCCTAGCTTGCTCTCGGGGTTGCTGTCAGCGTAGCAGCGAAGCCTTGTTTTTTTGTGTGTGTGTGTGTGTGTGGGGGGGATTAGTTTGGGCATTTAAACTGCATTTTTGTTTGCAACAACATAAACTGACCAGTGACTGACAAGATGTGGGTTTAGAAAATGTGATCAATACATTTCCACTTGGCTCCTTTTTGTCAGTAGTTTCCCTTTCATTTTTATTGTTGGTCAATTAAAATGCAGTCAGTTCATCATTAAAATGACCTTCCTGATATTTTGTAAGTCTCCTTGCCTCCAATATAGTTGTGACTCATCAGAGAATGGACATGGGCCTTCTGAGGGTGTCCTGTGGTGTCTGGCAACAGAGTGTTGTTAGTGGGGGCCTTTGGGTCCTATGGGTTGAGGGGAGGGGCCTCTGTGCATCATCCCACATATACTTGATCAGTTTGGCATCTAGTGAATTTGCAAAACCGTTTGCCTGTGTCAGGCTGTACCATGCTGGGGATGGCTGCTGCCATCAAGGAGTGTCATTGCTTTGGGGTGGGGGTGCCTGGTCTGGTCTAGGTGGGTGGTACATGTCCAAGTAACATCCACACGAATGCCAGGTCCAAAAGTTTTGCAGCAGAACAACCTTATTTACTTCTCCTGTCAGTGGTTGTAATGTTGTGGCTGATTGGTGTATAGGTAGCATTTTGCTTGGACCACACAGACCGTACAGATGGACAGCAGGAGTAGTTGTAAACTGGAGCTGACTACAGCTGCCATTTTATCACCTGGCAGCCAACGAAGCCTAATTTACACCTTGCATTAGCGTGGGCTCCTTGTCCCGAACGAATATCCAAACACAGGTCACATGTTAACCATCATCCAGGTGTAATCGCGGTACTGAGGGCCAAAATCAAGAGCGGTGGTGAATTCAGTTTATCAGTATGCTACAGACTCTAACGGAAAGCCACAGTGTCGCTGAAAAGATACAACCCACGCCATCTACAATGGTGGATATTTGGATCATCCCACAGCCAGGCAGAACCTTGGCTGCATAATTCAAACTTGATACCAAACTAAGATGGATGGCACCCATGTATTTTAATGAAAACCGCTTGCCAAGCTCATGAGCCATAAACGCTTTCCAGCTTCTGAGTTTGCTTCTGTGTTGTTGTTGCAGCACTGCGGGTGGTCACTGGGGGAGCGGAGCTCGTAACAACACTGCATCTAGCTCTCATAATGCATCTGTGGGCAGAGCCTGGATGCAAAGGAAATTGTGTTTAGCAAGTGTTTTTGCAAAGAAATGCTTTGAAACCAACCCCCCCTCCTCCCTCCCTCCAGCAGCAGCCCGACTGACTTGAAACAACTCCGGTTATAAACTTCCAGATGAACCTTTGAGAGTGTTCAGTTTAAGGCACCAGATGGCTTTTTGTCTTCTTTTAGCTTCAGTGAGGTTTGATAAATGATTTGCTGACATCACTCGGTTAATTAGAAAAGATCGTAGGCAGTGGTGTGGTACAGTCGGCAGAAAAAACGTTTAAGGCAGTTTCCACAAAGCGGCTGTGCTCGACAGAAAGGTAA
Source organism: Chelon labrosus (assembly GCF_963514085.1). Classification (NCBI taxonomy): domain Eukaryota; kingdom Metazoa; phylum Chordata; class Actinopteri; order Mugiliformes; family Mugilidae; genus Chelon; species Chelon labrosus. The sequence goes on from NC_140340.1 coordinate 11,524,044, forward strand.
AGCTGATAGATGCGTAGATGGAACATTTTTAATGAGATAATGTTCTCAGCTTCAGATTGGGGTAAGAGTGATTTGTGGGTGCAAATGGCTTTTATACATAGTGATTGCGCAAAAATATTCCATCAGTTCTCATTGGCTTGCTTGCTAGGTGCTAATGGGTGCTTTGTACTATGTCTGCGGGAACACAATGGGAGGAAATGGGAGAAAGTTTGTTGCTTGGAAAATCTAAATGACGAGTTATTCTTTATAAAGGTCACAATTACTTAGAATCACGGTAGCATGAAGGAGTAGACCAATTTTCCTGGGTAAACTTGATATAGCCCATTACATTCAGTGGAGGCAGCAAGCGGCAATTTATAATGTTGCGTGAGCTGCCAAGAGGAGCCTAAGTCTGTCTAAAAGTAACAGGTGTGTGAGTTAGATGTGTTGAGCTGAAAACAGCTTGTGTTCGTTTCCCACCGCAGCAGATGGAGAGTGGCTTTCTCAGAGTGAGCCAGGTCATATGCAAGCGCGATTATACAGACGACAGTGAGGAAGTGAAGAGTTGGAGGAACCTGTTTTGAGCACATTTTACATAAACGTCAGTATTTATTGGCTAGTTTGAGCATTAAAATCTGGTCGCAAATACAGTGAGTCACCGAGGAGAAGCTGTAAGTGCAGCTGGCCAGATTTAGATCATTACTTTAAGTTATGGCATGATGCTGTAGTGGTAATTGCAGTATAATGGGCCATCAATGTAAATGTGGATGTTGGTAATTGTGGCTCCCTGGCAGAAAGTACACACCGAGAGAGGGAGTTCATTTTATATTAGTGGTGATAAAAAAAAACAATGTTTCTTCTGTTTTCTTTTTTTTTTGTGTGTGTGTGTGTGTGTAACTTTTCATTAAAATTAATTATTCCGATTCATCCCTCGTATTGTGCCAACACGATGAGAAGCCGAGGGCAGATGGATTTAATGGGCTGGTGATTGCCTCTATGTCGGCATTTCAAGGCTGTACGTCTGATCGCGTGTTTTGGCTTCATTAGGACAGGTCACTGTTTTTAGCCCGGTCTAATTCGCAGAAACCTAGCAGGCAGCGCAGGTCTCAATTAAAGAGCCAAACAGTCCATTTATATGAGCGTCAACACAACCAGTATAAGAAATAATTTAACACTGCAAGTAATGTTCTGCTTGAGTGAGAGGGTACCGCAGGATCCGCATCATCATCTCATTGGTATGCATAAAGTAAGATATGGGCCTGCCAGTATCCTCTTCTTCACCTTAGCATTAATTGTTTGCTACAGTAATGACTTTGACCTTCACTAGTGAGTTGTTTTAAGTATATTATGTGCACTTCCCTTACACCTGTGCTGCCGCATGCACTGCTTGTTGTTGACAAAAGTTAACTGTAGAATATAAATTCCCTTTTCCTGCATAGAGTGCCCTCATTTTTAAGTTTTTAAACTATTTTCAAAGTTGCACAGGATAGAAACAAACAAAAAAAGACAACAGTTCTTTCTCAGAGTCTTTGACAGTGTTTCATTTAAAACATAATTTGGTGAATTTTATGCAGGTATTTTGCTATATGAGGTGAGAGTAGGTAGCTAGTCGGCACCTGTTCATGTTGTGCGTTTTTTTTTGTAAGATCAGATGTGGTCCGTAACCGCCGCAGTGTTGCAGCTGTTGCCTTCTATTCAAAATAAAGAACGCCTACTGGATATGCGTGATAGGGAAAAAAAAATAAAAATAAAAAAAACAACAAGTGATGTTTCCACTGAGGAATAATGAGGCCACCCATTCCCACAGTACGTGAGAAACGGATCATCCGCATCGCAACCAAGGATAGCACTAAGGCCAATGTAGACATGAAAACAGCAGGCTGGTTCTCGTGCTTCCCTCTATTTGTTTTCATCTTTGCTTTTTGCGAATTCTCTTTAACTTGCGACAAATTAAAAGTGTAAAAATAGAGAACACCAGAATCTTCAGTCGGCAGATGAGGCGGTAATTGTGTCGGAGCACCTTATGGTGCTGTGATAAGTATTGTTTGGGTATCAGTACTGAAACTTAAACCGTGTCTTGACACGTTTATGCGAACTGGTGCATTTAAAAGGGAACTACTGTTTTCTACAACCTGGACCTTATTTCTGGCATAAAATGCGATTGTTTGCTCACCCATATAACTTTTGTGTCATTTGTAGTCGTTCGGGAGATATTTAGATCTGCATCCATATAGTGGGAGTGACTGGGGCACCGAAACGCAGCCTCTAAATAACGCATTATCTGCCGCAAAACTCGTTCATTTCACAAATAAGAATAAGAATAAGAAAACCTTAATTAGTCCTGCAGTGGGGAAATTGCAGTTTACAACAGCTTACAGAAAAGGCAGAATAAAAAATAACAAGAGCAAAAAGAGTAGCTTAAAAAAGATAAATAATGAAATAGAATAGGATAAAAATATTGCACGGATTGAATTGTAAAATATTGGGTAGACTGGTGTCAAACTGCTGTTTTGGAGTTTTTACACCTTGTGGTGTAGTAATATTGAACATATTAAGAGTGTTCGTTGTGGAGCGTACGATATTTTGTTATCGTACGCTAGTGCTATTCCCCGTTGAGTCCGGAGTTACCTGTTGTCATCATCCGGGGTCTGTAGATTGACCTACAGACCCCGGATGATGTCTTCTGTCCTGGAAGACATCATCCGGGGTCTGAGCACAGGTCGGCTTGTTTACCTGTAATGACTGCATATTAACGGACTCTCCTGCTTCATAATGAGATGAAGCAGATGGAAACGTTTTACCGTTGTGTCCTTGAGCAGGGCGGTTAATCCAGAGACTGTACACCGTGGTGAAATTACACACAGCACTGTGTACGCTGTGTGTTTGTTGGGGTAACGCGAGCCAAATGGCAATCCATTATGAAGATACACACGATAAGGATCTCCAGTATTATCTTTTGTTTTGAAAAGTTAATTAGTAAACATTTACTCAGTATGCATGTGTATGTCTGTGTGAAATAGAAATGCAGAGGGTATGCATAGCATCGGCAAGTTATTTAGTTTTGCTGAACAGGTGTCTGGTTTGAATAAAAATGTAACGCTCATTTGCAAACATAATTCAATGTGAGACGCAGGAAGGGCTTTGTCGAAGTTATATAATTCTTCAATGAATAAGCCAACCTGGATCAGCTGGATTTTCTATGACAAATCGCTTATTCACCAAATCATCGCATAAACAGCTTTGCCTGATACTCTGTATGACCATTCAATGCCACCGACGTTACCCTCGGCTGCATTATCAATCCTCTTAGCGGGGTGTGAGATTGAGCTTTCTGTCACGGCGCATTCATAGGTGCAGCAGCACAGATAACAATCGGCAGCTATCACGGCGCATTCAGCCCCCGCACCAATGTCAGGAGCGGCATTTTCAAGATGTCCGTGATTAGCATGGGCTGGCCTCATTGCTAATGCCATTTCAGAGCGCACTCAAATGGCCATGCTCAATACCGCGCGCATTAGCATTCCAGCCACGTCGCGCTGGGTCAGAGGTGGCAGGCAGACAGGCAAGCGAGCAGGATGTCTGACAGCATGCCAAAAGCAGCACAGCTGTCCACTTTCCTGAAGACCACAAATGCCCCCTCAGTCATCCTCGGAGTCGTGGCGCAGTCTCACCCTCTGATACACAGGTTTCTGCTGACTCACCTGCTGCATACAGCGGGCCACAAACAGACTGTGATGAAGTAAGCTGGCAGGTCCCTTCTTCCATCTGAGTTATTTCCTCTGCAGATACAGAAACACAATATGTGAGGGGAGTGAAGAAGACACATAAGTGGAAGTTATGACAGGAGGGGGGGGGGGGGGGCAGCAGGAGAGGAGAAAAGGTGTATAATGTAGCTCTTAAAAGTACCTTTTCTTGCTGCAACTGCTTCCCAGAGAAGGAAAAAAAATAAAAGATGGAGTTTTTCCTTTGATGTGACGAAACAATGGGAATGAAGACAGAAATTATAGTCAGAGAATGACACATTTAAAGAATGCGACCCAGCCTGTTTTCTCTTAATCTTCCCATCATATCTTGTCATAAAATTCCCTTTAAAATATTGTTTTTCTTTAGTCTTCTGGACATAATGCCATAATAGCGATTGCTAAACAGTCACAGTAACAGATGCTGACAGGTAAGCTGACAGATGGCTTTTTAAAGTCCTCCGAGCACGGTAAAATAAATAACACGGCATCATGTCAGAGATTAGGCGCTACTGTTTTCAGCACCACCACTGCGAGCAGAACCATTAGCATTTATTTTTGAACACTAAGATGGAAATCCATGCTGGCAATGTGCCCATCAGAATGGCATTTAACCCCAAACAGGTGCCAGCGATGCCGCTTCTGATGTTGAGTCAGAGAGATGATCTTTGCGGTAAAAAGCAGATACTACGCTCTCCTGTTTTAAAAATGAAAACTGCAAACCTGTCCTTTAAAACTGACCTTGAATGCGTATGTGTGAGTGTGTGCGTGCGTGTGTGTGTGTGTGTGTGGGCGGATGGTTAAAGGGGGGGGGCTGATACTCAAAATGGTAATCACATATCTCATTGCATGTATAATGAATCACTGAGAGTGAAATGGGCAATCTAAACAGCAGGCACATTTTAATTTTTACAGCTTATGTGGGGGGAAAAAAAAAAACCTGGATTGTCTGTTTATATTTGTACATGAAGGCTTAAGGTTTGACTTTCTCATTTAACTGGCTGTGACGGGGCTAATTTATCGACTGACTGACACTTAAAAATCCTGAAAACACAGCTTGTGTTGTGTTGTGATGCTGATCTGACCCATATTAAGTAGTCCGAGCATGTAAATTAAACCAGGATATAAGGCTGTGAATGTACATCTTTACAATATCTTCGGATCTGAGTACTATTTTATTGATTAATGAAAAACTTCCCAATATTATGTACTAGAAAATATGGACCAAAAGATATTTAGCCTACGAGGGCTGCAACAAGTCAATTATCAGTTGTTGTTTCCTGACCAATCTATCAATTACAGCTGTCAGTGAATCCTTTGGTTAAAATGACCACCACATCAACCTTAAAACCTGTATTCAAACACTTTCTGACAATAACATGATTTGACATGAAAGCTACGAATGAAGGGAACCATTTCAAACAGTAACCTTTACCTGATGATACTAACATTAGCACTAAGTTGTGAGAACACTGCTGCTAGGCATCTGTTGGCGTCTAAAAGCAGCGGAACAGTTTAGCAAGCTGACAACCGGGTCACTTAGGATATAAAAATTCTCCGCAGACACATTGTTAGAGTATACAGAAAAGAAAGCTGATTGCAAAACGTTCACTAACCATCCACCACTTTGATTCTTGAAAACATCAGTAAACGTGTCAAAATTTGTGAATTGGAACCTGGAATTGGACAATTTCCAGTTACGAGGTTGCATATCACAACATCATGAGGTATCACGAGGGTTTACTTGTGAACACTGAAACCATGACTCCATTTGAAAGACATCCATTGCTGTGTGTGATTTAACTTCAGTGGCTCGGGCTGAATGTAATTACAAACACACTTGTATTATTTACCCGTAACATTAGTGGAACAACAGATAAGGGTGCAACAGTTTCTCCCAGGCACAGACCACCAACCGAGAATCAGGCAAAACCCGAGCGTAACGGTCCGGACTGCCTTGTCGTTTTGAGGTCGGAAAGTCCCAGGACGTTTTCTCTTGAGATGCTTGTGCATAGCGGTTGTGCTGCTGTGGCCATTTTTGGTCTGTTCAAAGAATCCTCCCACTAAGTTTTTTGGATAAAACTGGATTTGACTAAGCAAATACGTATGAGCCTCCTATTGGATAATTACTGCATGGGTGATTATCTTTCAGCTGGCAACAAGTTATTTAACCTCATCTGATGCAATGAGTAGCTTCACATTTCTTAAACAACCATGTCTAAAGACACATCCCGTGGTCGTGGAAAAGATGTTAGTCTGTTCGAGAAGGGTCAAATCATCAATCATATCAGAAACTAATAAAATTGGGTTAAGAACTGTCCAACGCATTATTAAAAACTAGAAGGACAGTGGAAAACCAGCACGTCAGGGTAAGAAGAGAGGCAGATGAAGTGATGCACCCATCATGCCTAGTGCCTACTGTACAAGCCTGTGGGGGCAGTGCTATGATCTGGGGTTGCTGTAGTTGCTCAGGTCTAGGTTCAGCAACATTATGTGCCCAAAGAATGAGGTCACTGACTACCTGAATATACTGAATGACCAGGTTATTCCATCAATGGATTTTTTTCTTCCCTGATGGCACGGGCGTATTCCAAGATGACAATGCCAGGATTCAACGGGCTCAAATTGTGAAAGAGTGGTTCAGGGAGCATGAGACATCATTTTCACACATGGATTGGCCACCACAGAGTCCAGACCTTAACTCCATGGAGAATCTTTGGGATGTGCTGGAGAAGGCTTTGCGCAGTGGAAAATCTTGGTGAAAAATTCAACACTGAAGCGTGCTGTAATCAAAGCTAAAGGCGGTCCAACGAAATATTAGAGTGTGTGACCTGTTTTCAGGCAGTGTATTCACATAACTGACGCAACATTACACTGGCGCATAGCTGCAGCTCTAAAGCCTACCATCTTCTAAGACAAAGAAGAACTTCACAAACCTCAAATCTAAGACGCTCCAAGAATATAAATATCTTTTCCCGCCACCTGAAGAAAATATTACATCAAGAAAAACGAAGAACAGCGTTTGATCCATGTGTACAACTGTAAAGTATTGCATGACCAATATGCAAAGAGAATGCAGACAATTTGGGTAACACAATGAAAGAAAATAATATCATCATTATGACCACATGACTAATATTGTGTAGATTCCCCTTTTGCCCCCAAACCAGCCCCGATCAGTTGAGGCATGGTCTCCACTAGACCTCGGGAACGTGTGCTGTGGTATCTGGCACCACGACGTTAGCAACAGATCCTTCTGAAGCTTCAAAGCCATGCCTCCGTAAATCTGACTTGTTTGTCTACAGATGCTTAATTGGATTGAGACGTGGTGACTTTGGAGGCTAAGTCAACAACTTGAACCTGTCGTTCCTCAAACTGTTCCCGAACCACTTCCATTCTTTGTGACAGGAAGCATTATCATGTTGAAAGAGGTCATTGTCACGTCAGGGAATGCTGTTGACATGAAAGGCTGTACATGGTTTGCAACAATGCTTGGGTAGATGGTACGTGTTTTAGTAGCATCCACATGGATGGCAGTACCCAACTGCCATCCATGTGGATTGACCAAAAACATTGACCAAAGCTTCACAGTGCCTCCAAGGGCTTGCCTTTCTCCCATAGTGCATCCATACGCCGTGTAAAGCAAAATGTGATTCATCAGACCAGGCCACTTTCTTCCATTGCTCTTTGTAAGAAGTAAGATTTCTTGATGAGAGCACTGAGAAGACTGGTACTGCTCATTAGCACAAGGACTACAAACATGTTGTAACAGCTAGCCTTGCTCTGTTCAGATTCATCACCCACCACTATAACCCTGTATTCAGCTTTTTGTATTAATTAACCAAACTATGTAAAAAAGTGAGCTTTAGGTTAGTCGTTAGGCAGTTTCTTAAGTCTGGGCTTCATGTTTATGAGACATGTATGAGAGCGCTATCAATCTAGTTTTCTCAGAAAAGTAACTGTAATGAGTTTTCAGACATCCACACAGTTTCATTTTTTTTTTGGTTTTTGTCTGCACTTGATCAAAATAGCAGCTAAAGGCTGTTTATCAAAGGAACCGTGAACCCTGAACCCAACAAAAAAGATCACTGCTGCACAAGTGTGGCAGCCAGACAAACTCACGAGTATAATATCCTGCAGCGAGACTTTGTTTGAGGATCGACAGGCCAACCCGCTGACCCACTGGCAGAACTACTTACACAAGCTACAGCGTAAACAGTTCCCACAGAAGGAATAACTTATCACGGTTATCCACACTGGACAACAATGCCGACACCAGCCACCACTGACACCGTGCTTGATAATTGGCTGCCGCGTGCCCTGCTGGCCCCTCGGTGCTGTTGTTTCGCTGCACAAAAAAAAATAATAAAATAAAATAACCAACACAAATCCTGAAGATCATTGTTACTCTACAGCAAAACATAATCCAATAATGAAAAAAAGGGAAAAAAATAATAAAGCTTTTCATATAAACACATATACACAGGGTTGCATTCTGAATTACAAAATTGAGTTGTTATTCTTATCTAGCTTATCTTCCCGGCGCAGGTGGATGTAATGCGTTCGGAAATAAGACTACAATAAGCCCAAAGTTTCATATTCAGCGCGCGTCTTTACAAGTTTAGACATCCCTGGTCGAGAACTTTTATTTCTGGTCATATTCTAAGCTTGTGCTCCCATGTTTAAAGACAGCTCCACGTCAGCTGCCATCGTGGAAATTAATTTGATGAGATCCTGACATTCTTTCTTTTGAATTGGTGTCAGACAACGTAGTCGTAGTCAGAGAGCGGTCACTAGCGAGATAATTAAATTATGTAGAAGTATTGTTCCTCTGCGGGTCCCATTGTTTTCTGGACGTCAGCGCTGTGAAGCCTTCGTAGGCTGTAACTATGATTGAGGTACAGAAGTAAACATGACGCCTGTGCACTGTGTGACACTGACAGATTTTTGAAATTTCCACGAAGCTGGTTCTGCAAGACAGCTTTTTCCCTCTAATGGCCGCAGTACTTTTGCTGTTTGACGTGTACATTATATGTTTGGACATTTCCTTGTTATTTTACACAGAGCTCATTATTTGAGCTGCTCTTTCTACTTGGAGCAGACACTTCAGAGTTAATTTTTTCTTTCCTCTTGGCTTGTACAGAAAGAAATCCTTAGATCTCACAGGAAAAAAAGCCCTGTAGCCATGAGATTGCTATATGAGGGGTAGATTCCTATGATTAATTTCTATTCTACACTGAATACTGATCCATATATGAATATTAATTGTTAAAGAATAACATGTGTACTTATCCGTACAGCTGATTCTGATCTTTAACTGTCAAATGCGTTTAAACTATTTATTTCTTGAGGGACATTATCTACCCATTTGATATGCAATGCTTTCTTTGTTTGGTAAATGCTCATTAAAACCTCGCCTCAGGTTATATACACAGGTGTATCAAGACTCTTTGCACCTCCGAACTGAGACTCCACACGACAAAATCTGAAAAAAACATTTCCATCACTAAACCCCGAGCAGGTTCTTTGATGTAAGAATCTACAACTCAGTTAATATCTGGAGGATAATAACTGAGTTGATGCGCTAAGTGAGGTCCACAGAAATGTATAAGCAGAAATATTAAACCTTAGAAATAGGTGGATGATGACAAAGTGAAGACAATACTTTTACATATTTGAGCAGTCCAAACTTCCACTAGCAGAAGAAGAGAAAAAATCACAGCTCTGTAAAGACGCGGAAATGTGTGAGGTATGCTTTAATACGACTCAATATTGGTTTATTATAAATGATTTCAAAGTGACCACAGCACTTCAGCCATACATACATATCAATGCAGACGCCATGGAAACCAAATTATATTGAAAATTTCAATCACATCTGCTCGTCTGGAGGACACAATTAGAATTTAATGCTTTGGGAGACATCAGTCTTTTGTTCAAATCCCCTTTTTAATCGCTTTCTCATGCATGCAGCTGGAAAGCGCTCTATGAACAATCACACCAGGGTCACGAACAGACCTGTTTTAATGAGGTATTCTTCTTTAAACTCCACAGGGGTTCACAAGTGACTTTGTATTACTGCAAAGGAATGAATCTGGGTATTTAGCCAAGGAATCTGACTTTCAGACAAATCAAACCAATCTAACAATGATTAGTGAAAATGTAACTTATTCAAAACAAGCTCTAAACTAGACATTACTTTGCTTTAGGAAGGAAGCATAGAACAAGCTCAAGCACAGCAAAGATTAGACTGTGACGGTTAAAACCTCTTATTAAACTCTTTCCTGCAACCACTTTCTCCAACCATGTCTCCTGGAAATTATATTTCTACCTCCTAACCCAGCTTTATGCCTTATCCACTTACATTTAAGTGCAACGTTATCTCTGAATGGACTCCAAAGGAGTCGGCATGGTCATGGCCAGAGCAGATGACATGTATAAAATCTGTAATCTGTGATTCCTTTTAGACAACAACAGCATGATGGTTAAACTTAATAAGTGCCAAAAACTGCAGTTCCTTGAATGGCCACTTGAGGCTGGCTCCAAAAAAGCAAGTTAATCCCCACCAAATCCCTGTTAAAATGAAATAAAATGTAACCTTAAAGCTTTGACAGTTGGATGCTGCCTCAGTTCCAGTCACATCCAATCTCTAGCCCTTTACATATTTTTAAATTTGCCAGTTGCTAGATGGAGTCTGGCTTTTGCAAGATGGCAACACCCAGAGCCACACACACTCAGATTCAGTCGCTCTTCAGGAAACCAGTAGGTTTGTACATATAGTAGGGCTTGTACAGACTAGTGCTAGTTTGCTGCGTCATGTCATTGCAGCAAACTAGCAGCGGTTCATCATGTGTGTGGAAGTACTTCGCTAAAGATGAAGCCCACACAACTTGCAGAATATATAAGTCAGTCCTTCAATACAACAATAGCACTACTGCAATGCAAACTCATTTGAAAGGGCGCTCGCTAACGGTCCAAATCCTCTCGACAGCAGTCAATTAACAACTTCATCAAATGCTCTGGATAACAGAGAGAAGGAGGTTGCAAATCAGCAATAAGCTGGTGAATTTCATTGTCAATGATATTAGACCTTTAGCTGCTATACACGGAGAAGGCTTCGGAGAAATTTTTTAAAACCCGGCTGCGCTGCCTTACAGCATGCTGTGGAGTACTATTAAATGCTATTGATGGTGCCAATTTATATACAGTAGACTATACAAATCTTCAGTGCACAGTATGTAGCGCATGAGCTGATTTCATTATTGCATAGCATTACTTTCTGCGGTGTTTTTATTAGCAACTCCCTCAGCGACTAGTCTATGTCGACTTGACTTTCATCACATAATAGCTTCAAAAAAATCTGAACTTGTGCAACCCCTAGCATACACTTTTGGACCTGGCATTTGTGTGGATGTTAATTAGACATGTACCACCCGCCTAGGCCAGACCAGGCACCCCCACCCCATAGCAATGACACTCCTTGATGGCAGCAGCCAACCCCAGCAGGATGCAGCCTGACACAGGCACACACACAAAAACTGTTTAGGAACAACTCAAAAAACATGAAGAACAGCACAAGGTGTTGACCTGGCGTCCATATTCACCAGATCCCAAACTGATCAAGTGTCTTTGGGTTGATCCACAGAGGCCCCTCTCCTTCAACCCATAGGACCCAAAGGCCTCCACTAACAGCATCCTGTTCCCAGACACCACAGGACACCCTCAGGAGGTCCATGTCCATTCTCTGATGAGTCACAACTGTTGTGGAGACACAAGGGAGACCTACACAATATGAGGAAGGTGGTCATAATGTTATGCCTGATTGGTGTATAGTCAATATACATAAAATAAAGCAGTTCACAGCCTTTTTTTCCACTTTTCCAAGTGCTGTGAGTGCCTAAACAAAACCAGAAACAAAGTTGTATGATGTTGGAGTAAGTGGATAATACAAGATATTTTGACATGCTTTGCTTGCACATATCGTACATTTTTGGCTTGCTTTCTGAGCAGCATGGGGTGACAGCCGCATCGTCACCTCAGTTTCCAAAAGAGCAGAATTGACCAACAGCTGACCCCAACTGGACACCACAGACCACACAGGAAACAGATGATCTAGTAAGCACCCCTTAAGTGCTGACTGCGCACCAGCTGCTGTGTGGCCCAACCCCTACTAAGTGCTTGATGTGTGCAGTAGTATGCTAACACAACAAAACTGCCAAAGAATGGGACTGGACAGCCATGCCAGTATCCGTGAGAGTTCATTTGGTTATGAAGCTTATTCATAATTTAACCCAAGATGAAAAGTCAGGGATAAAAGTTGTAGCATGCATTGTGTGAGAAGTTTGCAAAGTCTTTCCAAACTGTTTCATCAAAGCAGCAGCAGCAGCAGTATAAGCACTGTCTGAACAGAAGAAATCAACACATGCATGTGAGCACCAGCAGATAACACTCGGCTGGGCGAGGTATCGTCTTTACTGGGGTCAGAATCAGTCCTGGTTTTATTTTACGGCGGTTAATAAATAAACCGCGTTTCCAGTTTATAAACCACACCGAGCTGAAACTAATGAAATCTAATACAACAGCGGCGCAATAAATCCTACTTTTTCTAATGGTCAATTTATGTTGAAAGGCGAGGTGTTAATTAAACATTACGGTCATTTTGGAGGCTGCGGAGTTGAACTGTGTTGTACCAAGAGGTGTTTCACATATTTAGTCCCACTGATAAATGAGGTGTCGCTAAATTATCATAAATTCAATCAAGAAATTTTATTTTTCTGCAGTGCTTTGAATTTTAGTGTTACTTTAAAAACGGGTTTATTGTTCCTCCACCTGGCTTCGGTGAAAAAAGTGCTGTGTCATTTATCTGCATTCAAACTTAATTCTCAAAGTGGATTATGGGTGTTATTATTATTAAGTGCATTGCTTTTGCAGAAACTCAGTCTTCTGGTGACTACAGATTTATGAGCGCAGGACTGAAGGAATTAAAGGAAAGATTAAAGGAAAGAAAATGATGCATGGTGCAGTTTTATCATTTTTCTTTGGACTTCGATCCCCGAGGTGTCTGTCGGACTGTAAGGCAGCGCAAGCGGATCGCCTACAGCTCATTTGTTCGATGCTAATGTGATGGAAAAAAGATGAGGTCAGCAAGGCATCAGAGTCACCAAAGTGGAATTGATTCCAGATCAGATCTCACTTACATGAGAAACACGGGTGTAAACGTATTGATTATGAGTGCTGAGAAATTCTCAGTGCCGCTGGCTAGCTTAAAGCTGCCGGAGCCAGAATCAGCAGTGTCCTTCTCCTCTGGCCTCGTCCTTCTCTGACATGATCGTGATTATCAGGGATCTGATTCTGTCAGCTCTTCCCACTGTTGGCTTCACAGCATTAACAGCCGGTCAGCATAACTTTACTGGAAATCACACATACGGAAGGTGTTTAATTAATAGCTACAAATTCCATTTACACGAGTATTCCCCCAGTATTACATCCACAAACCAGAACTATAACACAAAAAAACAATGTAGCTTTTTTTGGGGTTATATACTGTACATGTAATGACGACAATGAATTAAATCCTCATAGCGCAAATGTCTATAGGCCAGGATTTATCTCCAGATGTCTCCCTTTCTGCGTGCCCTTGTATTTTTTGATACGGGAGAAATTTAGAGCGAAACTGTTCCTGTACAAATATCTAATCATTCACAAGGTGACACTTGTAGACCTCAGAGGCGGCCCTCCTTCACAAGTCTCAATGATAATCTGCACTTACTTACATCATTGATTATGTCTGTGGAAGAGAGAGTCCACCGGGCATTCAATCCCGCTACTGCACAGAGACAGAGAAACACGAAACAAACAAGATTAATAATAGCCTGCGGTGCTCATCCCTGGGGCCAGGCGGCTAACAACTCTTGACAAAACAGGGTTTAGAACAGCAGATGGATTGTCTGTAGAAATGAAGGGAATGAGCGTTGGGAGGGTAATGAAGAAAGAGAGCTGGGTGCAGGCTTTTCCCACAGTCCCCGCGAACGAGCCTATGGAAATTAAATCAGCCCGTGACAGTTCCCATTGACTGATTCCACCTGGGGACAGTGACCACACATACGAATATACACTAATCAGCCTTTGTTTTATCTGGAGAAATGAATGCATCTAATAATCGCGAACAATACTCATGTGGTTCAATAAGGAGACAACCAGTCCTAGGGAGAGTTACTACCGCGCCGGATATAAAAAAAATAAAAAATAAAAATTGAACACGGGCGTCAACAACTTGGCTGGCTGTGACGGGAAACGTGACACGCATCTAATTATGAGAAGGGTGAAAAACCAGTGAAGAGTGTCTGGTTGTGGCTTTGTTGATCAGTAATAAGATTCACTCACCGTGGTATCTGCTGGGATCTTTGAACATATCATCCACTACTGGAGAAAATAGTCACACAAGGATGGAGATACCAACAGACCAATTTAATTCATTTTAATGGAAACTAACCTATAAAGTGATTACCCATTACACATTTTATCAAAGTCTGGAATCCATATGGCTCTAGTTGTGTGTGCACACAGATTTAGGGTAAAATTGATATTATAGTGAGATTATATAACATGTTAGGTGTGCACACTTTAGATAATCAATGGCTGGGTTAAGGTGTAAACAGTGCAAAGTTAGCCACTGGGCTACCCTGTTATTTAGTAATCTGTCTTAACTGTGTGTACAGTTTTTTTTTCTCATCAGCCACCACCACACAAGAACACCCGTATTAAATGATTCTGCCCAACCCTCAATTATATTTCGTGGCAACCTTTTTAAGTGAAGTGCCAGCTCCTTATAAATATTCTCACTTCCTGCAAGATTTGTGCACGGCAACTCTGACATGATTAAGGTTCGGAAAACATCCTGCACACCCTTAAATCCAATTTGTTGTTATATAAATAGTTCAATTCTTCCCGCACTGGCAGTGAATGGCAGCACCGGACTTAATATTTCACCGATATGAGTGTAATTCCTGTCGTACTTGGCCGGTTTTCCTGCTGCGGAATGCTACCCTGCCCCAGATTTGCTGTGCAGTACTTTGATTAAACAGATTGACTGGGGAATACGCAACATATAAAGACAAAATTAGAATAATGTAGGTCTTAAAACAATATGGCACCCGGACAAGTCTTCAAGTAGAGGCTTCAAGATCAAAAAATAAAGCAGGACGCACTTGAAAGGGGACCTATTGTGCTCATTTCCAGCTGTATATTTTTATTCAGGGAGTTCACTGGAGCTGATTTGCATGATTAACATTTCAAAAAAATAAAAAACCCTTTATTTATCTTTACTGGCCTTTTTTAGCAGCCCCTTCAGTTTATTCTCTGTCTGAAACTACCCTTTTTACCTACTGTCTCTTTAAGCCCCCTCCATAAGAGCCCACATTTTTCTGATGGACCGAGAACAGAAAGCCTCATATAGGAACAAAAAAAAAAAATATGGAAAATAATAATAGGTCCTTGTTGGGGTGGCTGTAATCAATGTTTTTATGTTTAATCATATGACAACATGCTTTGGTAATGTGAAAGGGGCATTTTGTATAATGAATATAGGGCTATGTTTATTTTTTCAATTTATTCGTGTATTGATTTAATTTTTGTTGATGAATCTATCAACTATTTTCTGAGTAGTACTAGTAGTAGTCGATTAATCTCTCTGTAAATGAATAACCTTAACGTCTACCATTAACCTTTCAACCTTTTATTCAGACATTTGTCATTGCACATCTGACAATAACAGATTTTAAAATGAAATCTAATTATAAAGAAACCTTTTCAAGACTTTACATCTCACCGAATAACACAATTCATCACAAAAGTCAAGATTTATGCAGCGCAGACCTAACTGGGAAATGTGTTGTTCATTATATTGTATTCTGCTATTAATAATCATGTAGTGTTGAGCATGATTTAACAATGGCACTTGTTTTATTTACTGGCAAAGGGTTGCTAACACAGATTTTAACCGGAACATGAATGTAAATCTACGTCCTTTAGTCTAATTGCCATGCTAGCCATTAGCATCTGCTACAGTGGAGGGGGGAAAAACAACAGATCAGAACGCGACTACGACTCCGGGGCACTGACCACCAACAAAGACTCAGATAAAACTCGACGTGATAGTCCAGATACTGCGGGTGTTGCCTCATTGTTTTGTGGTTGGAGCGCCTCAGGACATTTTCTCTTGAGATGCTTGCACACCGCCGTTTGGATAAAGTCTGATTTTCGAGCATGCCAGGAGCAAGAGCAAAAGTAATTGGAAATTAACGTAAACACTGCAACACGCTGACACACTGCACGCAAATCCTCAAATCCATGTAATCGATTAAGTCAACACGTCGCCGCAGCCTAAAAACGAATCCTCCGTTTCTACTACTGCAACTACAGTTTTCGCCTTGTTACTCTTTCGAGCATGATTTTTTTTGGCCGCACCAGGCAGCGTGTCTCACCAAAAAGCTTTAAAGATTCACTGCACACTAACTGCCCGGCACCGAACAGCAGACAGACAAAGTCAGCAGGTGTTACAAAACCCCACCCTGAATTTTAGCAGGAACACCCATCTACACTCTGAATAACAAACAGACATGTCTGTTAAATAAAACAGTGTTAGGTAGCTTTAATCATAACATATAACTGTTAATGTTGTGCTCATGTCTGTAAAAAACAGAGATCAGAGATCAAATCCAGAGGCTGTCAGAAAAAAACTACACCCACTGGATGCCCCCAGGCAGCTGGCAACACTGCAGTGATGTGAAGGCCAACTACTACCTGACACATTTAATCAAGTGAGAGGGTCTACATTTAGACAGGCATGGTCCACAGGGAACATGCAGAAGGTTCTCACGGCAAAATGAGGAGAAAGGGAGAAAAAGACCATCTCGTCTGTGCTGGATTGATTCTTTCTATCCTTGATTGAAATTCACCCACTGCTGTTTAAACACATCACTAGAATAGGCAATGTAGTCGGAGGGCTTCCATCCAACAATGCAGCCCCGGAGTGTAGAAAGAGTATTTATTCAGGTAATTTAGTCATTTAGAATTTAATCGGGAAACTGCAGCAAAAACTTATTGTTTCAGCTTTAAAATCAGTTTTTTAATCTGTCTTTTATTTCAGCAACACTGAAGGGAAACCCATACAAATTATAATAGCTCCACATCGTAACATCTGGGAGCATTAAAAAATGATTTAGTAAAATCAAGCCTAAAAATCGTGCGCGTCATAATGACGCATTAACCTTTTAGGCGTGAAGAAAACTAAATGACATGCATGATCCATTTTACATGTGCCACACACTCTGCAGTGAGTATCACTGAAATATAAATGCAGATATAGTCATTAGTCCACAGCAGAGTCATAACCCCTTTCCAAGAAAATGATTTAATTTCTGAATGATTCTGAATATTTATAAAGACAGACATAAAAAAGATTTAAATACTTTCATGTTGGTTTTTAATGAATTAGCGGCAGAATATTTCAAGCACTTGCATCACTGCGGCCCTTAAATAGAATAATCTGTTCTTATTTAATTTGATTTGAATATCAAGTACTATGATTTTCACGTGACCTTAGCCCAGATGTTACAGTCGTATGTCGGTTAAAGAAATATGTCTCACCCAAGCCTTAAAAACCTTGGCAGCACTGCCTTGACCCTTACATCTGGAGACAACATAGGTGGTAGGACATAATGTATGTTGCAGGTTTGAAGGTTCCTCAGACCAGTTTTTAATTATTTTAAAATAATTAAGAGCCAATCTGTGGGCTACTCTGAAAGTGCCATTGTGCCCTCTACTGCTGAAATTCAATATACCCTGGACCTCACAGCAGATGTACACACACATACAGTAAGCCCAGACATCACAGGACAACTTACTCTCTCCACAGGAAAAGGAACAACTGCCGCCCAGCAGGATATTGAGTAAAACAACAGTCTTGATCTCCCAGAGATGCCACTCTCACATCACCGGGACTTTTTTTCCACAGCAGGAACTTGGAGGCATGAGGTGCAGCAAATGTTTATAGGATGGGACCCATAATTGGACCTTTCAGCCTGTTTACAGGTTTCCATCGTGGTGTAGCATTCGCCAAACTCATGAACATTATGTGCCGGTTTCGACAGTAAACACAATTCTGAGCCCCAAAAAAAAAAAAATAATAAGGCTTTCAGGAATAGCTGCTTGTTACTCTCTTGAAAACAATTCTCATTGGTCCTCAGGTTGAGACAAGTGCGGATTACCCTAAAACGGTTAAGAAGATCCTTAAAATAAGCACAAAAACTACAACTTATGCACTATTCCCCATAAACAGACAGTTGTGTTCCTATCAGAATCCAGAAGATAAACGCAACGCACGCAATAATAATGATAAGAAAAAGAAGAATGAACTAGCTAATGTGAATAAAATTACATTGTACACTGCATCTGGCGCATTCTGGGGGGCTGCAGCAAGATGAATCAGCTTCACACAGTTTGATGCTAAAAATGTCCCAGATCACCATGATTACTTTCACCAACAATGTCAACAAACGTAACTAATTTTGCTGTTTCTACTCCAAACTTTAGGAGAAATCAGCTTTCTCATCAAAGTTAAGTTTTCCAAAGTCCATGTGAGTTGTTTATTGACTTTCTAGTGAAACTGGCACATTTCTAAATCCCCCCCCCCCAACAAGAACTTTACAGAGTTCTCCGCAGAGTTTCATCTCATTTTTCTGCTGTCTGGCCTTTACTGTTTGGGTTCATGTTTTCCACTCTCACTGCTTAGTTCTTGCCTGCACCCGGAGCAGTTTTCACTGATAAAGCTAAAAGAAAAAGAAAAAAAAAAAAGAGTCAAAGTTAGCGACCAGCTAGTAAACATGACAAAAAATTTGTCAGCTAAAGAGCTGCCCCTCAGGAGTTGGTAGGGACCTAAAGCAGAGCCAAAAGAGACTGAATGTTGGGAACAAACTGGGCTCCAAATGAATTACAAGATTGGACTGCAAAATGCAAATATTGGGTGTGTAAATAAGCAACTATTTCTGTTGCCCAAAAGTGTTAAAAAACATCATCTACTGCAGGCTGAGAGGAGTGAGGGTGGCACGTAGCAGCTACAGATTTTTGTTCTTACTCTGTGGCACAGTGGAGAGTAAGTCACTGGCTGAATGACTCCCCAGCATGTTGTTTCGGGGAGTTATGTGGCAGAGGGGGGTGGTTTAAGGCATCATGTGTGACTGGAGCGTGATTAGTGAATCAAATGAGTGGATTGCACAGCTGCAAGTTGGGGAATTAACAGCCAAGTAAACAGTGTTTACATTTTACTCCACACCAGCAGCGCCAACTGCAGAAATCTGTTGTTTTAGCTTTTTAACAAACAAACACCCACATAGGCGTCACAATTATTCATTGTCGTTGTATAATAACAGTGTTTTTCAGTAAATCAAAATGAGAAATATTATATTCTCTTACCCTGGGGGTGACGCTTCATAAATTAAAGTGAGAATAGCATCTTTTTCAACCTTATCAGGTCATATTCATTTTTCTAACAAACAGACGCTGGCACAGTTTTTCCTACAGGTTCTATAGTCTCCCTGAAATCAGTTATAAAAGTTGCGTCAAGAAAGAAAATAGAACACGTTGTAATGAGACTGCTGAGAAGTGAACTCTCTGGTTGTTATACAATACAGTTGCATAATGTGCATATTTTCATCTTAGCCTGAATGCCGCATTAATTTAAAATGACTGATTTTCTTCTTCTTTTCCTGTCGTTGACATTTGCTCAATTAGCCGACGAACAGGTATATCGTTTGGTGTGACATAAAATGTGTCTAATGTGCTGTATTTGCCATCTTAAGTCTAGACCCCGATTGCAATACAGATGATCGCTGCCCTTATTTCTTTAGCGTTTCTTTGTAATGAGACATTAACAACATTCACCAGTGATGGGTTGTTTCATCACTAAAGTGACTCCATAAGGCTTGAACTCATGCAGACGAGCATATGTAGAGAGCTATCAAGGTCTCCACAGCGGTTTTCAACTGAGACGCATCTCATCTACCAATCCAATACAAATGACACCAGGAAGAAAGAAAAAAATCCAGACAAGGAAATCTGTATTAAACGTACTTTCCCTTAAACACTACTTTCAGATAAATCACTGCTGGCAATCTTGTAAATTGCTCTTTGAATATCTAGCTTTAAAGTCGGAGAGAATAGTCTCAGCTGTGAAGAGAAGGACGGTTAAATGAGTTCGTGACAAGTACTTTTTAAAAGCCCTTTATCCATTCATGTCATCGTAATATCCTGTTGAGTAGAGTGTCCTGTTTTCCCACAAACAAGTGTGTTGTTAAATGTTATTTTTCACTCGTAGAAGTCGTCACACTGGATCACTATGAGATAATTCACCTTGTCACATGATTGATTTTCATCTTTTTTTTTTTTTATTCTTTTGAGCCTGTCCAACATGTCATAATTAAAACAACAACTTAGTTATCAATGACTGTTCTGACCTCAGCTGAGAAGGTTTGTTTTTGTTTGTACAAATACTACTGGAATTTGGTGGATGTGAATAAGTGATTCTTGGGGTATGTGACAGCATTATTATTATTATTATTATTATTATTATCATAAACTAGATTACCACAATGAGTGACACAAAAAAAAGGGTACATATGCCCAACAGCTGTCACTGTCTGATATGTGGGTACAAATGTGGAATAAGTAAGAAAAAGGAGATCATGAGTTTGTTTTAACCAATTAAACATTTGTTCACGTCTTATGGAGTGACAATGTCCACGAGCAGGAGGCGGTGGGTGGTTTCCTACCAACATTCACTGTGTTGGTCTTGATCATGACTGTGCTCCTTCCCTGATCTTTCCAACTCTAAGTGCTTATTATTGTGACAATAAAGGTCTCCAAGCCTTAATGCAACAATAATATTAGCTCTGACACAACGTTCCTGCGAGCCTGACCAAAACTACAGCACAGCAGCGCAAGGGCAGACGACTGTGTTACTTTTTAAACAGCAGTGTTGTTCTGTCAACGCCGGCGTCAGATCAGAAAATGCTTTCATGTGTCGTTCCGCAACACACAGACATATCAAAGACATATTTTGTGGTTTGATATATCGAACATCTCGGCTGTAAAGCCCATGCCTGAACCACCAACGCAGCCGCCGCCACCGCAGCCGCCACCGCAGCAGGATTCAGATAACATGCATGCTCGCCGTAATGTATGATGTACAATATCTCACATATTAGAAATGTGAGATGCTGGATGATGATTACAGATTAGAATTTACAATAGGAATCGCATGGTGAAATGGCAGCAGAATATAGCGAAACGGAGTGTGCGATGTCTGCAGCATTCACTCTCTCACACACACGCAATACAAACAAGCAGCCACAAAAATAAGCTGCTTAAATTAGCCCAATGATGAGTTTTCCTAATTGATGTTTAAAAAGATCTAATACAACAAGGCATGAACTGTACTGCACCTATTTTAATTGCTGGTATTTTATAGCATCAGTGTTTTGATGCGGTGATTCACTATTAAAACGTGTGACTACAGCGCTGCTGTTACAGAGGATTGTTTTTTTGTTCCAAGACCTCAAAGGTACCTTGCATCCTGCATCCTGTCCTTTGAAAAGGAGTCAAGTTATTGAACTCCTTCGACCATTTACTTTGATGCTGATCGACCCATTCCCCTCCTTCACCCCTGTAGTTAACCTCATCGGTGTGATATATGACTGTAAGACTGAACATTTCATTTTGTTTGTTACCTTTTTTTTTTTTCTTTTTTTTTTACTGAGTTCACCTGAACTAAAGTAATGTAGAGGACTTGAACAAAGGGAAAAGTGAATGTGCTCAAATGTTTACCAAAGACAGCCGTAGATCTAAGAACAAAGTGATTCCAGCAGGAACCGCATACAGCATACATGCAGCAAGCACCAATCAGCCACAACATTAAAACCACGACTTGTCAAGTGAATAACATCTCATTACGATAACATATTCTTCTCTGAAACTGGGGTCCTGGCATGTATGTGGATGTTACACATAGCACCACCTGAACAGTGCTGCAGAGAAAACACACTCCTACAGTAACACCTTTCCATTTGAACCTGCATTACCCTTTTCAGCAATTTGAGTCAGTTCACCGCTTCCGAAGCTTGGACGGCTTTTGATAGGTACCAAACGATTTGACCCAGTTGTCTAGTGATCAAAATTTGGCCTTTGTCAAGGTCGCTTGCCCATTTTCCCTGCTCGTAATGCATCGACTTTGACGACGAATGTTAATTTGCTGCCTGACAGGTACCATGATGCAAGTTTCAAGACTCAAGAAGTTTATTGTCATAACCCGCAGCAAAGGTTACACCAAGCAATACGAGTTCCCTTCACACAACTAAAATAAACAACTAAACTAAAATAAAGGAAATAAACTTTACTCTAAGCGAACAAAGGGTAGAGTGCAGTCAGGACACAAGATGCACTTTGTTGTGCAATACTGTCACAGTGGTAGGACATTCGGAATGTGCAAATATTGTTTATACCGTACAAACATGCAAAAGATTTGCGCAAATGTCACATGATAATCAGTGTTATTCACTTGACCAAGTGGTCATTATATTACAGCTGATCACTGTATACAAATAAGAGTACATGAGACTAAGTGATGCATGACACATGCGAGATTGATAGTGGATAAAAAAAAAAAAATGGATAGAGCCAGCATTCAAAGTATTAATTAAATAAGCATTTTGCAGAAACTCGTGTCCTTTTAATTCTGCTTCAGATTTTTATCCGACACCTGACTGCACTGTGTTTTTGTGTGTTGGCCAAACTCAAGAATAGCCCATGGGATCACTTAAAACGGTGTATGAGCACAAGGTGTATTATGTGTCTACACTAAGCAAAGCAATGACCTTCCCTTCCCTTGAAGAAACATCCTTGAAGTAAAATAACTGTGATGCTCTCGGGCTCAGGAGAAATCTCCATCCCCAAAAGAGACGTTAGCACAGGCAGACCTGCTTTGGGAAGAGGAGCGTCGGAGGGCCTGCGGGCTGATGAGTCACTTTGAGGCAGATCTGAGAATACCGTTATGTCTGCAGGGGCTGGAGAATTGTGAACCACGCTGTCTTAAATCTGTATAGCTGCAGGAAGGAGGCTCCCCCACACTTCCTCACTAATATTAAACAACACTGAATAAATCGGTTTTGTTGTAGTGAACATCTACTCAGGACACAAGTTATTGAATTTTTATTGTCATGCACGACGAGGTGCAGAGGTAAAGCATGCAAATGATAGTTTGCTATGTGAAAGATGGAGAGGTATGTTTCTTCTACCAACATGCACGGAACAGCCTCTAATAGTCTCTAGACTCACAGATAGTGAAGTAAAGATTTTGCCTTAAGTTCAAAATGCCATGCAGCAAAAAATGAAAGAGTTTCCGTGGGGTCTTATCTTTGTGTGTATTAGAAATTACTTTTTTATCTTAAGAAGACTGTCGAAACCGATGAACTAAATGCAGTGCATAAGGTCCCCTCTAAGCAGTGCAAAAGATTACCTTACTCTATTATACAGTAATTTGAAAGTGAGGTAAAGGTTAATGATGAAAGAAGGGCCGCTGTCTGTGGCCAAAGGTGCCATGCTGGCTGACAGGGGATTACTCGTAACTGAAATGACTCAACACTTAGGAAGCCGTTTCAATGATTAGTTAATCAAATGTCTTGGATTTATTTTCTTTTTCTTCAGACTTTAAATATTTCTAACCATTCTCTTCAGCAGAGGTGAAAGTCACAGTATGTAAATTCAGTCATCCATACTGATTTACTGTAACAGCACCGAAATTAGGCACTATCGTCGGAGGACATGTTACTATGTGGCATCTGTTTGCGTAATGGAAGACTTAAAGATGTTGAAAGGGGCGACAGTAATTGTGTGGCGTTGCATTGGTGAAAAAAAAATGTAAAGAAAATCTGGGAACATACATGCATTTTGATGTGTGATACATTTCCAGCCTTGTCTTCCTCACATCAATCCTCAGCTGTTAACCTAGAGGTCATATTAGTGTCTTATACTTGTAGTTTGTTAATGCTTTTGATGTCTGTTATGTATTTTAAACCCTGTTTTACTTGTACGGTGACCTTGGGTGTTTTGAAAGGCGCCTATAAAAAAAAAAGTATTATTATTATTAGCTAGCATTGAAATGTCATGAATTAGAGGTGTGTGTTTGGATTTCTAAACTTATTTACTCACCTTTACCTAATACTTGTTTTGATGTAACAACAGTTCTCTGAACCTTGTGCTGGTTGAGAACAATGCAATCAATCCTTAATTCACTTCTAAATATATCTCCTCGGAAACATTTGCTCCTCTAACTGCCTTTTCGATGTGACTTCAATCCAACACGTCAACAGATTAAACTAGTATGATTCAATTAGAGTAAGATTGAAACGTATTATGATCTGATGCCAATATCCTTTCAAATGTATCAGTGCTGAAAATATATAACCACAATATACAACCACATAGAGCAGGTTGTCCATGAACCAGATGGTCGGCGGTTCGATCCCCGGAATGTGCCACACGCTCAGGTGTCCTTGAGCTTGTGTGAGTAGATGGATCTGTCACTGTAAAGTGCTTTGAGTACCAATAGGTAGAAAAGAGCTATATAAAAACAAGGCCATTTACCATTTACAGTATGTTTGGGTTCAGACATTAAAATGCCCAGTCATCTCATCCATGGACTAAGTTGCTCTATAATAACGCCTCCTGACTTCCTTCTTTATGTAAAGTACTATAACTAAATAAATAAATAATAAAATATTAGTATTGTCCTTTATTTCACATTTATTTGTTCATTTAGAGCCGAAGCATCCTTCAGGCAAGTCACTGAACCCGAAATTGCTGCTGATGGCCGGTGAGCACTTTGCATGTCAGCTCTGCTGCCATCACTGTACAAGTGTGGGTGTATGGGAATGAAAAACATTGTCAATCACTTTAAGTGCAGACCATAACATATATTTTTTTATTATTTTTAGTATATTTATAGTATATTTCTATATACTTCTTTAAGTGACAAGCTGTCAACCAACTAATTTTGGGCCTTTATTTTTTAATATGGAACATTTAGGGCAATATTCTTTATTTTTTTTCTACAAAAATACAAGAGTTAGGTCCGTGACATACCAAACCGATGGTCGGCCGTTTTTGGGAGTCAAGGCGTTGGTGAGCGTACAGTATGTATCCCTACATGGAACTAGTCAGACCACGGCCATTGACTGTAGTCTATGGTGCAACTTTCTGGTCCAGGGACAGGTAGCAGGAGTTGGCGGTGGTTGGTTCAGCCGCTGGTTCTTCGATGTTGGGTTTGGCGTGCCTCTACTATCAGATATAATATCTCGTTCATATGAATTTCATCTCTTTGTTTACACCGTCTGAGGTATGTGAAGACCAAATATCAGTAGCAGATGGAAAAATGCCTCTTATCGCTGTTGCTTTGGTTTTGTTCAGTTGGGAAAGCATTTGCAATAACCACAGTTTGGGGTTAAGCCTTCTGAGAATAACCCCAATTCTAAACGTCTTTTCTGTGTCTCTATCTCTATAAACACGGACTGTGTCTATACGATACAAATAAAATGAAGGCAACATTAGTAATACAAATTAGTTGACCTCAAGACACGACACATACTGTATCTGGGTTACTATGGCAACGTGGCAAACAGCAATAAATATAGCAGAGGAATCCGCAATTTCAGTGAGCTAAACCCCAAACACATGATACTATAAAGCAGCCTAGCAACATCCAGCCCAAGAGGCAACACAATAAGAACTTTCTTTGTGCCGAACACTGCAGAGCATTAATACACCTGGAGGTATGAGACGCACTCGATCGATTCAATACAACGGCGCGGTGAATGGAAAAAATGTATGTATTGTGTGAAATTGAGGCAAAGGGCAGAAAGTGTTAATTTAGTGATGCCAACATGGCTTTTATTGTTACATGTCTGCCTGGTGCCGAGCTCTATAAAATGCCAACTATGCACCGTGTCCCTGTACTACACATTTTACTTCTCCCGGTTTATCTTGTATTGAGACCTAAAATGTACTCTCCAGCTATATACACTGTATATCCTTATTCACTTTAATTTGTTGGTTGCAATTTTAAGATTGAGAAATCCTGCCATGTGTACAGGTTTATTTATTTATTTTTGTTATTGTTTTAAGACCACAAAGAAGTCAGCAAGAAGCACTGTTTTTCTAACTAGTTGATTAGTGATCTGTCAGTCACACGTCACAGAACGATTGTTAAAGATAATAAAATCTTCATTTAACAATAACTGACTACATTTACAAAGAAAAGCAATGAGCTTAGGGTTTTACAAAGTTTAAAAAATGCTTTTTGAGACTTTCTCCCCTCTAGTTTTGAAAAAAATATATAATAATATAAATAATAATTGAAAAAAAAATGCCTTAATTGCTGTTTCTATTTATTTACAGGGAATTAAGTGGCTAACCAACCTTACTATGTAACCATGGCAACATGCAGAAAGATGACTAACATGGAATGATTAACGTCTGCCTTGTAAGCTCACAGTCCAAAATGCCCCTGTCTTGTGTTTAAACCCCTCAGCACTCACCTCAACGTGTCGTGCATCGTGGATTATTCCTTACTCACACAACTTCGTACCACTCAGGGATAACCGTATCACATTAGACAATTAGACAATCTCAGTTTGTGGCAGTGCAAGCATATTAGATGAATCATTTCCCCCAGTGGACTCTACATTATGTGCAGGCGTGTGTTCAAGATATAGCTTGCTTCAGCAAATACCTCCTAGTCAGTGGCAAATTAAATTAAAATGACCAATAGAGATTACAGTGTAGCACGAGCCAAGTTAAACAATTTTTGTTTCTGGCACTAATGAGAATAAAGCATGTGTCATGTTTAGATTAACTTGTCGTTTGCATTAAACTGAATGGCTTCATGAAAGGACTTAAAACAAAGGCATGCCTTGTTATTTGGCAGCGTCTCATTAAAAGTGAGCGGGAGAAGCAACCACACCCCATTTGACAGCAACCATTTCCTTGCATTATATTAAAAGGTACAAGACTTCTGGTCTCCTTCCTATAGCTATTAATCTTTACACACAGATGTTTTAAGACCTATAATATTTGTCTTCTCAAGGAAGGTGCAAGGGAATTTAGACTGGTTCTCAGTCATACCACAAACAACAAAAGATTGACAGACATTGCCTTTTTAAGGGTAATATACTCCTTAAACAAAAATACGAGTCATAAATCACAGCTCAGAACATAATCCGGTCTAATGTTGACTGAGCTTCCGTCCTTCATTTCATTCAAGGTGACCACAGCTGCTGTGCCTCACGACGCCGTTTCACTCCAGTTCACATTTTGCATAAGTTTCTCTTGAAACACACATCTAGTTCCTTCCATGGCGTGAAATTTGCTAAACACCACAATGTCCTCTCTGTGAATCCACTAAGTCTGGCAACTTTGGAGCTGCTGATAAGAGTAGCACCGTTATTATGTGTAACTGGTCTATTTCACACAAGAGGCTCTCTGCTGCCGGGGCCACGGCCAGTGAAGTGGGTGCTACACATAGACCCCTGTGAACGCACAGTTAAGTGGTTCAACGTTCCTGAACCCTCAAGGTCACATGTGCACATTTTCAGGAAAAGATGCTTTGTATTATGATTTTATGTCTTTCTCAATTTGGTACCACGTTGTAAACAATGGGAGTTTGTTAACTACAAAAAAAAAAAAAAAAAAAGCAGCACAGACCAAACTGCAATAAATTGCAGTACAATTTTTTATTCTGTCGATACAAGCTATCTCAACCTGCAGGAAGCTGGAAACAACCACCGCACTGTCACACTGCCAAGTTCACCTCCAGGTCTACAAAGTCAAACGCACATACAAATTGACATCTATGTGGGTTCAAGTTCACGAAGCCAGCTCCACTGAGAAAAGTGCCTAAATAAATCTGACATATAAACCTGAAACTACCTATAAGCCAAAAAAGACAGGGCAAAAGTAACACTGTGATCAGCTGAAAATTACAAAATGACAGAGCAGTGGTTACTGGCAGGTAGTGTAGGTGTGTGCTGGGTAGCCAGTAATGTGCATCTGTCGGCACCACTGAGCCATATCACGGTTCAGCAAAACCACCACTGAGCTCTCAGTCAAGCTATGCCAACTACCACAGAAAATAGCCAATTCTGTCTGTCTGTCTGTGTCTTTCTTTCTCCACCTCATACACACAATACACACATGCTGCTACAAAACTGTAATTTTGACAAAGAATGCTCGGATGAACCTTGAATCTATTCACTGCTGTCCAACAACATGAAAAGAAGTGAGATGGTTAGAAAAACGATTCTTTCCCCATACCGCTGCTCGCTTGTCTCAACTGTCTAGCAGCAGCATATCCCTCATTAAATGAACACAAAACCTCTTTACAATCACAGTTTGAGACAGACCGGTGTTTCACTTATACAATTAAAAAAATATCTTGGAAATCAGCAAGATGAGCAGCTTATCATTTTCCTTTCTCCAACCTCTCCAGAGCGCATTGACCGCAGCGCGACAGAGCATGTTGACGCATTCAGCTGCTTATTCTAAAGGCTCGCAATTTGATCTTGTGAAGTTAACTTTGTATATTCAGCGCTGGTCACTCCATTTCTAAGTACTGCAAAAAGCGGAAGTAATGGATGACGCATGAACAGAAATCACAAGAAGAGAAGGAGCAAGAGTATTTTTTAATGATCCACCAGGGACAGCAAGAGCATCCCATTACTTGTGGTGTGGATATAGCTGGCATACACAGTCTATGTTGAGCTTTAAAAATCTTTAGATATTACACTACACGGATAGTCCAATGTGAGCATGCCTGTCCATTTTCTTTTACACAATTATTACCATTACGTTATACCATAATAAATCCAACTTTTCCTTTTTTTTTTTGTGTGTGTGCTTTTGTTGCCTAGTCCTAACCAAGTAGTGACAGAAAGCAAGAGAAAACTGAAGTGTAAAAATAAAACGACTGAGTAATTGTCCCACACGGGACTCAAACCCTTCGTACAGTTGCGCTCTGCGTCATTAAAAAAAAACAACAACAACAAAAAAAACCGGAAAAATTTGTGTCCATGTACACAAGTAATGAAATTTAATGACTTTCTCACAAAATGCCATGAGAATAGGCTGCCTTTCTAAGACAGGGTGCGGGCACGAAAGATACTGCCGACTGAAATACATTATTTTCAAAGTTGTGTTCTGTGGCATAAAAAAAAAGCACAAATCAGTTGATTAAATTGCAAATTGCCACGAGACTGTGTTGTTTACATTCATTTGTATCAGAGAGTCTCGCCTTCATTCACTGGCCGCTGAGCCGTTTAACTGTTCTGTTGACTCCTTGTACACTTCACCGGACCAGCAAGCATAAATGAACGTGTTTCATTATTAACTATGAGGTGTTCATCATCACGCCATCACAACCTGTCAGGAATGTAAATTACACTAAATATTCGAATCCTCACAAATAGATTAATCAAAGGATGGGGGAAATATTGATCAAACATGAATAACCTGACTGACTTTGAATACTATATAGAGCAGCCCTCAAATTTTCAGATTCAACAACTCCTGCAAAAAAAAAAACAACCATTAATGGAAATCAGAGTGGAAATTAATGAGGCTTGTAAATCTTGCATCTTTCTAGCTTGCCATTTGTCTGCTTGCCAGAACATTATTAGAACCTGCTGACAGGTATTAGCTTTGCCAACAAGTTCTGGTACTGTCAGCTCTTGTCCTGAGGTGTGAGTTTTTACAGTAATTGCTTGCGCCATAAAAATCCTCCAGGTAAATGCTCTTTTTTTTTTTTTTTTTTTTTTGGAAATCAAAACAGTACAAAGCAAGATGCATTATCTTCAGTCCAAGATAACAGAGTCTCTTCTGCTTTGGCTTTGTGTGGCATGAGCAGCACTTACAGGAACTGTGCACTACAGTAATATTTGTTACTCTAACCACTGGTCAAAAAACACTGGTCAACATTTATCCCATTAAATGCAAAAACTATATCCGCCCACATCTGCCGAGTGGACATACGAGGGTGATCTTTTATCTAATTATATACCATGTAATACCAGGTCCTCCATTCCATTACTACTACAGACACCAAAAAATTCTGGTGCAGTCTCGATGTATTAAAAATATATGTAACATTTTAAAACGTTCGCTTTTTCAACTTCAGTGGAGATTTTTTTTTTTTTCGTGTGTTAACACCAAGAGGAATCAGGATCAGAAGCACTGACACTACGGTATTGCACCGTTCATTCCCTGATGTGTGATGAGGAGTTTTGCCTTGAGAAGGAGAGGATGATAATGTCAAATTTTATAAGATCACATTGCAACAGACTGTAGGCAAGGCCCTTATAAGAAACGAGGGTTTTGTGCACGCATGGTAACTGTGTGATTTATGCGGTATGTTTTATCTTCCCGGGCAGAAAATAATATTATACTGGGGGGTTGGGTGAGTTAATATGGTATAGTCCGTTTTTCATCATTTTCTTTTAGGAGAGTAGCTGTAACCTGCAGAGCTCTTCGGTTATCTTCCCAAGCATCAGCAAGGCAATGCATTTTCATCATGCGCCTCGTGGTCCAAGCCAAGCTCACCGGCCTAGTGTCTACATATCACAGGCACATTCATCAGTCTTTGCCGCTCCAAAATCTTGTCTCAGAGCTTGGCTGCGTTGAAGATGAAACACACACAGCGGCAGTGTTTTAGAGGTACTAATGTGTGTGTTCTGACCATTTATCTGCTGTCACTGCAGCCCGGGCAACACACATCTATCATGACAGACATGATTATTATCCAAATTCTGTTCCTTAAATACAGAAAGCAGCCCGTCTGTCTCCAACCATGCATGTGAATTATCACCTGTCATAGAGGTGACCCGCATTTTTCTGAGCAACAGTGAAATGCAATTTGGAAACAGCATACTTTGACAACTTAATCAACGCTCTCCTTTATGACTTTACTGACTTTGGTTCATGTGCCTCGGGCTAATTTTACTGAATGACAGTCCTCTGCTCATTTTATGTCTCCAGCCCACTTTCTGGTGCATTTTCTTCCTCAAGTGATACTTGATTGAATCACAGTAGGTTTTAAGCCAGAATGGCTATAAAATAGGACAAGATAAAATCAAATTGTGACATGATGATTTCAGTTTTTAATCAACTGGGACCTGCAGTAAGAGAAAAATATTTCAGGACGGTCTGATCTACGTCTCTGTGGATTCAGGCAAACGTTATTATTCTGGGAATTTGAGTTTAACTGGACAGAAGGTGAAAGAAAATCGATTCATGCCAAATATAATTTATATAGCTTTTAAACTGGATGCATTTTTCTTACAATTCTTTAACGCACATTTCAACTAATGTATAATTTAAGGTTGCCAAATTGTTACCTGTCACCTCCATTGAGAAAATCTTAATAGAACATTTTTGACAGCAGTACTAATAACGTTAATGTTTAGAACAGTTATGTGAAAAGTGTTTGTATAGACTAAAAGTTTGCTATTTAATAAAACCTTTGCAAAACTCCGGTAACTGTATATCCACAAAACATCCACAGTTTGTATTATCTCAGTGGCCTTCTCAAAAACAAAGCTGTGAAAATTCACAAAAGAGTCCAAATGCACATGGTCACATTGAAAAACTAGAAATCCACGAAGACTAGCTGAATGCAATCCTATAAAGAATAAAACAAAGAACAGAGTGACCTAAATATGTCTTGAGATATAAAAGAAGAACTAGCCTTCAAGGTGATACTGTTTATTAGACCAGAGGCTGAGCCCCTTTGCTCAAGCTCCCAGTGCGCTGTTAAATTACTCACTATAGAACATGGCACTGTGTGTGTAAACAAAGTTTAATTGAATCCTATGCAGTAGATGCTAAAAATCCCCCTTCACACCATAAAGGGACAGTAAGTCAGAGCAGATATTAGTGATAATCTAAAACAAAAGCTTGGTTTAATGGTAGAGGTTTGAGGTTGAAATGTAGGATGTAATGTGTTTAATATTAAGTAAGTTAGCATTTTGTTGGGGAATATTAGCAGACACGGTGTATGAGAAGCTTTGTGATTTCCCAATTAGTTTCCATCTGATGTTAGACTAATGGCTTTGTGGAATACAAAAGGTCATAGTTGTCGGGAATTTGTCCCACTTGCCACAGGACGTGATGATGTTAATGACCCTGATTACTGACTCCTCACTTTGATTAGTTTGTCTTTTTGAACTGGTGACACGTCTCGTGGCAAGTAGACGTGGCATATTCGAGGCTGCACATTTACCGTGTCCAGACAGTTTTACGCGCTAGTGTTAAGGTGACTTCAACGGTTCGCGGCCTTGTTTTAATTCCACTAAAGTGGGTCACACATGTCAAAGTGAAGCAAGCGTGTAGTGCATAACCTTTCTAATGTTCCTGGCATATGGGCTACATAAAATACAAAACCTCCAAGAAAAGGACCTTAATTGTCAAATGCCATCTCTTTTGCAAGCCCTGCTAAAAACAGAGCTGGTATTAGGTTGTTTAATGCAAATATGACTAAAGGCAGCAGATAATAATTGCAAAATTATTTAGTATAACAAGAGCTTTCCCAAAAATCTGTATATCATGTTAAGCAAAGACAATTTGCATTGTCCCAGTAACAAGTTAAAACTAACAATAGGGATTTGACATGCAGTATATAGAAGACTGACAAATGATGCTTATATTAGCCCATTTACAATGTTTACAATGGTGATACATCTAGCAATCTATCAGGCTTTTACCTTGGGAGGTACGTGGGTTTTTGGATATATATTTAGCTTTTTGGTTGATGCTTTCTACACCGTCCTCTGCTGAATGGTTACATTATTTATGATGAAAGAAGCTCATGCTTTAGTGTTGATGAGAATTTGGAAGAAAACCCAAGCTTGAATCAATACAAACAGCTTTAAGGTATAAGTCTGTTGCTGTATACCCTGAGCTGGATTTTAGTGAGCTCATCAGTAAAGGTCACTCTCTATAATCAAATCCCTAGTAAAATACAATGCTTAGACACGGACTACTAAAAATGCATTCATAGTTTCACCATAAAAATATCAGAGACATGAATGTGGCCATGTCATCTATAGAAAATGTGTTGGTATAACTCTACAGTATGTCAAAACTAACATTGTCAACACTAATGGATGTGTTTTGACTGATGTAAATGAATAGATTCTTTTCAAAATAATGACTGAATAATTAGTCATAATTAAGTATGCTAACAAGAGCTGATTTATTAACTGATTTCTCCATACCGGCTTCGTCAGCGTTCACTGCATGCCAGGCTTTATTTTAATGATGCTGTCTGTCCCAATCAGCGTCAAGCCATTTCTGCAGAGAGAAAAAAGTCAATTATGAACCTTTCAAAGCGCCATGGTCTGTTGACGCTATTTCTATCTTACACAATTCTGCATTCAGTGCCATAATAAAGCACTTATTCAGGGGGGTCAGTCCTTACAGTGATTGCAAGTCCATGGTTGACGCATTTACTTCACTTAAGTGCTCTTCATTAAAGTTAAGTAAAGAGTATAATGAGCTTGTACACTTGTTTGGCCTTTTGGGCAATACTTCTATATATACTTTGTATATACTGTATAAATACACACCAATCAGACATAACATTATATCCAAAACAGTTGTGACT
Source organism: Chelon labrosus (assembly GCF_963514085.1). Lineage (NCBI taxonomy): Eukaryota > Metazoa > Chordata > Actinopteri > Mugiliformes > Mugilidae > Chelon > Chelon labrosus. Next base: position 11,557,521 of record NC_140340.1, read on the forward strand.
CATCATATGGACATGGGCCTTCTGAGGGTGTCCTGTGGTGTCTGGCAAAAGGATGTTGTTAGTGGAGGTCTTTGGCTCCTATGGGTTGAGGGGAGGGCCCTCTGTGGATCATGCCACAGTTACTTGATCTGTTTGGGATCTAGTGAATTTGGAGGTCAGGTCAACACCTTGTGCTGTTTTTCATGTTTTTCTGAGTTGTTCCTAAACCATCTTTGTGTGTGTGTGTGTGCCTGTGTCAGGCTGCATCCTGCTGGGAATGGCTGCTACCATCAAGGAGTGTCCCTGCTATGGGAAGGGGGTGCCTGGTCTGGTCTAGGTGGGTGGTACATGTCTCATACTCTCAAGTAACATCCATACAAATGCCAGGTCTGAAAGTTTCTCAGCAGAACATTGCTCTGTTATAAGATGGTCAATGTTATTCTCCTCACCTGTCAGTGGTTTTAATGTTGTGGCTGTTCGGTGTATAGACACTCTCTATATTGTATATAGTGTATTTACAGATACTATATATATTTAACGGACCTGTAAAAGCTTTTGAAACCAAGCTTTAGTGTGCTGCACAGAATTGTAAAGGCATCTAATTATTTAAAGAGAACAAGTAGTCAGAAAAGCATCTGCTTAACAAGGAGTAGCAAGAATGAGGCGGATATTTGTGGTCATTAAGTTCAAGCGTTTTTTCTTTCCAGATATATTCCAGATATAAAATGTAAGTTGAGAAGAACCAACAGAGAAGCACAAATTGGTGCTTTCATTACTATTTGACATGCAAAAATAACTGGCATGTCACCATGAGGAAATCATCAACCTGGAAGGCGTAATTTATGAAGTTGAAAGATCAAATCAAGCCGCCATGCATTTGCTACACTGTAAATGGCAAACTGGACAAGTTCCCAGAAGAAATGAAAAAGCATATTATTATCCAGACTATAAATTGCACTAAGATGCTAAGAGATAGATGACTCTGTGATGCAAAAATTAAGCGTTCAGGCGTGTTGAGTCACGAGTACACATTTGGATGCAGGACATGTGGCATAATATGTACTATTTTCTGTTAAATGTGTTCTCACAATTCATTCTGAGCCCTATATTTACAGAAATAGTTAGTTGCATTGCTATATATGAACGGATGCGTTGGTGTTACTACACTGATGAGAAAAATGCTGACAGTGAATACTTTGTAGTAGTTTGTTCAAGAAAAATAAAACTCACTGTAGTCATAGGTGCGACTGGACAGATTTCTCTTTTTGTGTGTGCTCTTTTGTTCTATATCCATAAATAACTGAGACCAACTAGTGTTTGAAGTCAGATACATGCAAAAATGTTAATAAGCGGTAAGACATACAGTTGCACTTCCGGATATATTCTCCCTCAGTAGCTAATTAAAAGACATCTTTTTGATCTTGTAATAGCCCTGCTGCCAGCGTAAACAAAGCAAGTGACAATGACACAATAATGGATTTTAGCATTTCAAGAGAGGATAAAACTTTAATACAGGTCTATTTTTACCTCTTTTGTTTAGCAACATCTTTAGGTGTGATATTTAACTCTTCTTGGCATAATTAAAACGTCTCATCCCACATTCTGCTATTGTTGGTCGCGTATGAAGCTACTGTGATGTTCTTGATTTTCTCATCGCTGATAACCGTCCGCCTTGACCGACAGATACTGACTCTGTTATCAAAAATAAGCTAGATGAAATAGAAAGGCATTGAAATATATCAGCCAACTTTAGAAAAAATTTACAAAGGGGAATAAAAAAAAAATAAACTACTGGAATTTAATAAATAACAGGCAGGATGAAAGGACATTTCAGTACAATGAGTTAACTTTTACAATATTGAATTCTTCCAAATTTCAGTGTCATATATTTTAATATTTATTTATATGACCGTGTATAATGTTCGACTGATTTATAGAGAACATTTTGGGTTTGGCTTAGACTGGCCAACGCCTGCTTTCCATACTGCAACTAGTCAAGATGCCTGCCTTGAAAAAAGGGTCTGTTCACTATACTGAAATGTAAGTGTACTGTCTGATAAATCACTACTGACAACGCAACAAAATAAAATGTGTACTTACCTTATACTTCTGATACCACTATCTGGACAAACAAAAGAGTACATGCAAACAATTACACTTTACAAGCCAATTGTTCTTGCATTAGTGAGATAATACTGTTTGTGTTAAACTGGAGTCGAGCTAACCAAAAGTAAATAAAACAGACAAAGACATAACACAGGTTAAGGTTAGCTTGTGGTTAGGCTAAACGTAAACACGGAAGAGCAGAATCCACCACGTCTAACGGCTGGTTGCGACAATGGCGTCTGGTAACCATGGAGACACATCCTGCGTTAGCCAAACCGGTGTCCTTTAGCTGCTGTTTACGCCTCTCTTCGTTGTTCCGTAAGACAAATATAAATAAATACTTACTTAGCGCGTCGCTTTAAAAGCCCCCAGGTAATGCAGCAGATGAACTGTGGCCAAAATATTCCATCTGGGTGAAAACGCAGCTTATTACTTTCTCCACCGTTGACGTGACATAACATGTTCAGGAATAACTATCAGGTAGGTTTATTTAAACGAAACAAAAACCACTCTTCTTGTAATAATTATTTATGCTGATACAGTTTAATCCTGGTGTAACACGAGAGACGTTGTTGGTAACATTAACTAAAGGCTATAAGTGGGGAGTAATTGTGTTTTTTACAGGGTGGAGCTGTGGTTGAGATCTTCAGTGGACAGGGTAAAGACCCTGTCGCTAAATGGAAACTATGTGGAGGGCCGTCAGCCATACGTAAAGTGAGTTTTTTTATTTTATTTTATTTTATTCTATTGAAAACACTATTGCTATTTTACACTCTCCAATTTGACTAGCCACTGTGTCATTTAAAGACAGTGAACACCTCTGGGCCTGGGGGGTATACACATTAATTCAGTCCATTGCAACATATCAGCTGTTATCACAGCCCTGAATGAAGCAGGGCTTAAAATTTGAGCAATTCTTGCCACAAAACGAAATAATAATTTTTGCATTGTACAAGTCCCCATTATTGTCTTGGTTACAGCCTTGGATCTGATGAGTTGTTTGCCACCTGAAAATTTTAGATCATGATTGAAGACGATGTGAGAGCTCACTTGTAAAAAGTCTAAATCAATTGCAGAGAGAGGTGACAAAAACCGTCCCCTTTATATTTGTGGATGCCAAGCAATGCTCTGCACTATACAGCTTTTACAGTCTGAGCTGTGCTTGTCACACTGACTTTATAGCTCAAAACACCTAGATAGGCTCGCATTAAAAAGAAAAAAAAACAACATTCGCCATACCTGAGAGCAGTTACACCACAAGTACACAATACCATTCGTACTCAGTGAGGGACTTAGCAAGGATTTCTCGGAATTATTTTCTGCCTTAGGAATATAATAAAGAAGTGAAAGGCTTCGTTTACTGCCTGGAGGGAAGCAGCCAGACAGTCAAGATGCAAATGCCAGAAAATGGAAAAATGTCTCGTAAGTCATCATGCTTTCATACATCCATTTAAAACTCTTATTTGGTTTTATGTCCACATGTTAATCGTGATTCACTCTGTTTTGTAGTTGGGCTTCTCCAAAGATTTTTGGTCCTTCAAGTGAATATTCCTCAGTTCAATGATTTTTCCACTGAGCTTGTGTAAGTAGAGCAATCAGGATTGTATACCTTTATATAATTTAAAATGCTACCTCATCTTGATCAACATTTTGCAGGATTATGCACTGTTAAGTGTCTCAATAAAATAAATTTACTTTGACTAATAACTTTTTGACTAATAAAATAAGGACTAATATCTCTGATGGAGCAAAATAAGTGTTTATAAAAGAATATTCATGAACTAATGTATAATTTTTTAGTCATGTGCAGTATAAAACATAAAATGATAAATTGAGCAACAGTGCATTCCTACGGAAAACTGTGCACAAGACAGCTTGTTTGCATCTAGCAGGAACCCTCTTGAGCCACTTGAAAGATTAAGTGCATCATTTTAGCAATGACAGTTATGTAACAGCTCAAATAACCATTTATTGTTAAAGCACTGTTAAAGAGTTTGCTGCAAAGAAGGCTTTTTATCCTGTCAGGCACTGTAAACTTAGAATAATCCACATTATTAAAATATAGGACAATGTTAATGTCAAGTTCTGGTGGTTCTTTTCCACAATATGCAGGTTGTGACTTTGGTCGTTTATTGCAGTCCAGTCTGCATATATTGATAATCCTTCATTTAGTCCCCAGTGCTGTACGATCCATAAAACACAGTTTATGTCAATAGTCAATGTCTCTATGGAGTCTTTATTGTGTTCAGGACTTGTTATGTGTGAATTCACATCATGTTAAACTTTATTACAAACACAAGCTGTGGTATTGAGTGTACAGTGGGTATTGCTTTTCTTGAACACTATATTAATGTACTTTTAAAGACAACTGATTTCACAGATTAAAGTGAAAATACCTTCGACAACTTACCGTATAGACCAACAAATCTTGTGGCTTTCTCTGGTGAGGACTTTTTTCTAAAACCGTTGCCTTTTGACCATTTTATGTTCTTTTGCATGTTCTGTTATTCACAGAATAACTGATTCAGAGCACCAAAAAAAAAGACTCTACTTATCAACAGTGCATAAAGAGTTGTCTGCCACCCTCTTGCATGCAAAGATACCTCTTGTAGGGTTGAAGCGCAACACTGTGAGTACCAGATTCATTCATCCTTGACATATTCCTTCATAATTTTTAAATTGACTTGACTAGATGTGTACCTTTTATCGTGGTTTGTTGTGTTGCACATTAGGTGCTAAGCTGTATTGCCCTTTTAACTGCAAACCCATTTTCTGTCTCAGTGGTCTACTTTATGCATCGACCTTGTATCACTGACCGGAGAACTGTTCAAGGGATTTTTGAGCCTGGATGGCATCACATTGTTCGCTACTTGCAAAGTCCGGAGAATCTTCACTATGAAAACAGAGCCCACAGGAATATCAGATGATGGTAATGGAATTGTTTTTTGATTGCAAATGGCGGAATCCTATCACCGCACTATAAATTCTGCTCTGAAGGTGGTTATTAAAGAGATACTGTGGCTAAGTACTTGCCACTGAAGCGAGTCGGTGGTCTCTTCTCTTTAAGCAGATTTGTTCTTGTGGGTTTATGTGAAACTGTGTGTATGTGATTGGAGAGATAGAGATACAAACAGTTGGCCATTTTCTGTTATGGTTGGCTGAGAATTGGTAGATCTTGTTCTAGGCAGATATGGCCCAGCAATGATAACAGCTGCACATTACTGGCTGTCGAGTGCACACTTAACGCTACCTATCAGTAAACACAGCTCCGTTAGTGTGTATTCTTAGACTGATTCGTTTGTCACTTGTATGCAATGATAATGCACTTTTGCTCATACTGCGGTTCGCATTAATCCGAGATTGTTTCTCTTTTTCAACTAGATATGTCTCTCAGTGGAGCTGGTCTCATGGACCTTATACCTCGCAGTTGCCAGTACCCAGCAGATGTGAGCCAAGTTACTCAAGTCTTGAACATGGAAAACCTACGGAAGGCAGACATGAGGACTGGCCTTTTTAGCCCTGGCTGTGGTAGGTAAGATCAAATTAGACAATTCGGAACTGATATTATAGTATACAGTATATATATATAGCTTACAAGAACTGACTCTATGTAACCTAAAGTGGAGCCTTTTCCTCTTACTTTTTGTGCTATTGGTCCTTTCATCATGACACTTCTCAACGTGCACAAAGCCAGGTTTGTAAACGAAGTAGCTTTCTGGGTTTGGTGTATAGCAATCTAATTCTTCTACAAATGATTTAAGTTCAATCCTGGTGAACACTTCCGGGATGAATTGGAGTGCAGAAAGAAAGACATGCCTTATCTTCAGCATCAGTGCCCGACCTCACCGACCCTCTTGTTGGTGAAATCCCTGCAGCCAGATTTAAAAAAATCTCTGGAGAGCTCTCACAGAAGAAAAGGGGGCTGTATAGCGGCAAAACACCCAAGGTTAATGTAATTTTCACGGGGTCAGCATACTTTGCTTGGCTGTCTACATTTAATGCATCATATCGAGTTCATAGAGAATGTGTTGTTCTGAGAGTACTTCAGTAGTGGTGTGCAACAGATGTGCATTTATATATTTAGAGTACAAGACACCAGTCACAGTCTAACCATGAAACAACTCATTTACACCAAAAGATGGAAAATGGTGCCTAAGCGGCAGAGAACTGTTTTACAAAGACACAGTGATTATTATCACTTTGTTTTCCAAGTATGAAATTCCTGTGGTCTTCAGTTTTGTGTTCGTTTGCGCCTCACCTGTGCACAAGGAGCTTCAATTATCTCCTCATATAAAACAGACATGCACCAGTAATCTGGTTCTGCCGCCTTTGTGGCCTTTTTTATCAGCGCTTATTTATTTGTTCTGACAGCTGTCTAAGTCATGTTGAGTCAAACGGCAATGCCCGTAGAAGAAAGCAGTAACCACACACGAGAATATCTTCTCATAATTAGCATCTGCATTATTAGCATAACGTTCATAATCATAATTAAAACGATTGCTATTAAAGTAGGCATCCAATTTAAACTGTGACGAAGTTGCACGGTGAATGTTGTTGCTTCAGCACACAATCTGTCAGAAACTGTTAAAAGTAAGCTCTAGCAGTTTTTGTCATGCAGCAACAAACAAGCCCTGATTATCTCAAAGACATTTTGTTGTTCCCAAGGTCAGTAAATTTTCATACATAATTTTTTTTAATGTCTACCAGCTATCATGGGTATATCTCATTTCATCCCTTATTTTCTGGGTTTCTGCAGTTTTAAATGAGTATACTGAAGCTGTTGTATCACAGAAGTGTGATTCCCTCTTTTTTCTCTCAGTTCATCCAACTAAGCCCCGTCTATCGTCTTGTCAATCATGTGTGTTTTGCGGAGTGGAATTGTTTGCTCTCTGCTCTGATGAGGATCAGACAGAAAGTGTGTTTTGCTGTTAGCGTCAGTCAAGGTAGTCCTGATGAGCCCTGGCACAGATACAGCAGGGTCAGGTCGTCGACATACCAACTCCCACTGCAGCCCATTATTTTCACAGGATGAAATGGAACAGAATGTTAGATTAAAGCTGGATTGAAGGACTTTTACATATTAATGAATGTCCGATGCATTCAAGCCCCTGCCAGCACAAGTCCACACAATGCTGATTAAGCCTATAAGCATCAGGTAAATCTCAGTGTATTTAGCAGCATACTGAGTTTTAAATCTGGTGTCTATGGTGACATCCCACGACCGTTTTTTTCTTCTTCGTGATTAATTTTATTTCAGCAAGCCGAAGAGGTGAGCAACGGCACCAGCAGCTAGGAGTATGGCTGATTATGGCTGAGTGTGGCGGAATAGTTAGGATTGTAAGTGGTTCTACTAATAACTGTCTCTGGCGGTCAGGAAGAATGTTACGGAATTTATGAAGCAACCGTCCAAGAAAAGTTTCTGGTTATCCGACTTACTTAAAAATACTTGCACAGAGGAAATTTTATAGTCTTAAAATAAAAGTGACCGATGGCAAGCACAAGTAAGAGAAGAGACTGAAAACTGTAGACATACGTCTTACGCACAAGTCAATGGTGTTTGTGTAGTTACTCTCACTGCCAGAAGGGGCAGACAACAGTTCAACACAAAGGGTTTGGGGTGAGAAAAAATCCAGCAGCAAACATTAGAAATGGTACGGTCTGTGGTCCTAGCACTCAAACAGCATCATGTGCCTGCATAAGATTAAAGAAAACGAATAAAGATACAAATCAGTGACAATCAATGAGTAATGTGAATTTCTTTGTTTCTGCAGTTTCTGATCACTCTGCAACTGCCAGATCAATCAGTTATCGGAGAACCAGGCCTCAGGGTGTTTTACACACAGCCTCGGGCTCCAGAGCTCCAGCACCTTATCCACAAACGGAAAGAAAAAGCAATGCAACCTCAGATGCAACTGATGACCATATTAACAATATGGTGAGTTAATGGATCCAATAAACACATGTGTCGCGCTGAATGATTTGTACAAGTCTGCTGAAAATTACAAGTGGGTACAAACCAGAAAATGTTGTCTATGAACTTGAACTTTATGAACTGCCTTTTTTTTTTTTTTTGGTTGTGTCCCACAGGGTTCCATGTCCAGTATAATAAAGCAAAAGGTTACAGAAGGTCAGAACATTACCTACCTGAGTGAGAATATATCACATGGAGAACCTTCCCACGTTGTTCATGAAGGTACATTTTACAGAGTGCATAGTGTCATTTAAACATGTTGTATTTGTTGTGTGAATGGGTGCATCCAAGTCATGTTGTATTTGTATGGGAGTACAAGTGCTCAGAAAACAGACACAAAAGAAACTATTACATTCATGAGACAAAGGTGAAAGAATTTGGATTTGTCAGTGCAGATGGATGGGACAAAGAAAAGATCGGGAATAATATGAAATGGTTTCAACAGAAGTTCTTTTCTTAAATAGTTATCCCCATCAAAAAAGAAGCTGAACCAAGGTGGTCTCATGTTGTGTTTATTTTTCAAAATCTTTTTTTTTATGTTTTTTTTTAAAAAAAAAACATTATGCAGTACTCAGTTGAAGTACCCTTCTTTCTCATTTGCCAACAAAGCAAATCAATAGTATTGTGAAGCTCAGTGCGTGAAGTTGTTTCACCTTGTACCTGTTGAAATGCGGTGAAAATACCTATTAACTGATCAGGTGACGTCAAACAAACTGTGTCATGTTGGACCCAATGACTCTTTGGAAAATATTCTTTTATTAATGTTTTCTCCATGCCCAGCCACAAGCAGTACTAGCCCTGGATATGACACAACTCAAAATAATAATTTGAAAGTTAAATAAAACTAATAGTTATAAAATAAATACCTAATAAACTAAAAGTTATGAAATAAATACCTAATAAATACCTACTTTCTATAACATCAAGTCAATTAAACGTCTGGGATATTGATCTGGCCAGTTAAGTAGCTGGTGGGTTGTTAATCAATTTCAGCTGCTTTGGTGTTAATGAAATTAACAACAGGTGCACTAGAGGGGCAACAATGGGACGACTCCTAAAACAGGAACAGCTTTACCAGTGGAGGATACTGAAATTTTTCTCTCTCCTCATATTTTCCGACTGTTTTTCATTAGTTTTGCATTTGGCTAGGGTCAGTGTCACTACTGGTGGCATGAGGCAATGCCTGGGCCTCACAGAGGTTGCACAGGAAGTCCAACTCACCTCAATATGTGCCATTCCCAGAGGGTTTGCTGTGTCTCCCAGAACAGTATTGAGAGCATGGAGGAGATTCCAAGAGACAGGAAGTTACTCTAGGAGAGCTGGACAGGGCCGTAGGAGATCCTCAACCCAGGAGCAGGACTGGTATCTGCTCCTTTGTGCAAGGAGGAACAGGATGAGCATTACCAGAGCCCTACAAATGACCTCAAGTGGGCGACTGGTGTGAATGTCTCTGACCAAACAATCAGAAACAGACTTCATGAGGGTGGCCTGAGGGCTCTTGTGGGGCCTTGTGCTCACTGCCCGGCGACATAGATTTCGATTGGCATTTGCCATTTGCCATAGAACGCTTGCCCACACAGTTTTCACAGTTTGCCCTTTGGTTTTCGCAGATGAGAGCAGGTTCACAGTGAACTTATATGAAAGAGGTGAAAGGGTCTGGAGAAGCCGTGGAGAACGTTATGCTGCCTGTAACATATTTCAGCTTGACAGGTTTGGTGGTGGGTCAGTGATGGTCTGGGGAGGCAAATCCATGGAGGGGTGCACAGACCTCTACAGGCTACACAATGGCACCCTGGTTGCAATTAGGTATCCTTGGACCCACTATCAAACCCTACGCTGGTGCAGTGGTTCCTAGGTTCCTCCTAGTGCATAACAATGCCCAGTGTCATGAGGCAAGAGTCCGCAGGCAGTTCCTGGAGGCTTAAGGAATTGATACTATTGACTTGCACCCCACACCCCCCTGATCTTAATCCAATACAACACCTCTGGGACATTAGGTCCAGATCTGAGACGAGATACCCCAGGACACCATCCGTCATCTTATTAGGAGCATGCCCTGAAGTTGTGAGGCATGCATGCAAGCATGTGGGTGCCATGCAATCTACTGAGTACCGTTCTGAGTTGCTGTAATTAAATTTCAGCAAAATGGACTGGCCCACCACATCATTTATTTACTTTGATTTTTTAGGTGTCTTCGAAATCTGCCCTTTGAAGGTTTATGATTTTCATTTCCAATGAACGATGTGGCATCCCTTTGTTGCTAACACATTACCCAGTCCAAATCACTATAGATATCCAGAGTGCTTTTTTCCCTTTAAGATCTGATGTGTTTTCAGCGTTCCTTTAATTTTTTGAGCAGTGTACATCTATATAGAGCAAGAAAACGCTATCGCATGTAGCTGGCTCTATCTCAAGACCTGAATACCCTACAACTAATTCTGCTTCTTTTCCTGGAATGTGAATAGAATGTGCAAGTGCACAATGTCCTATTCTCCAGTTCATCTTGGCCTTAAGAGTGAAGGTAATTATTCTGTCTGTTCTGTTCTTCCAAGTCCTGTACGTCACTGAAAGCCGTACATGTGAACCAACAAACCAACAAAATAAATGCCCTTTTTCTACAGAGTATGTTTCCCCAAGAACCTAATAACAGCTTTTATGGTTGGTAATACACCATCCATTGAGCATGACTGAATGCAAAAAACTGGATGATTAAAATTCCTTAATTCAGCTGAACATAATGTAGCTGGATATATTCTTTTTGCACTGAATGAATGTAAGAAGCTCAGTTACTGAAATGCCTTCATTAATAGGGATTTTCACGGTGCATAATCAGTTCACAGATATGCTTCTGGCAAGCTTTAATAGCATTGTTGTTTGAATGTTTTGCGTTATGAAGCTTTTCTAATGTTGAAAGCACTAGGAGCATCTGGCAGTTTACAACCCCATCCCCCCCAAAAAAGAGTGTTTGACAAGCAGGGATCTAAGAAACTACGGGTCCGCAGTGCTGGAAGAGAGAGGATAGCCTCATCTGGTAAGTTGTGTGCACTGCATATTATATTGTGTGGAGTGGTGTCGAATATGGCTTGGTTTTAATATCATAGGGTGTTTAATTTTGGTTAACAGCCCCTCCAGGTGGCGTTTCTGGTGTCCTCAGAAATAGTAGTAAAAGCGGGGAGAAGCGAACCCCTCCACTGTGTGGGCAAGAAAGCAGACAGCAGCCTCTGACCCTGACAGAAAAGTCAGAGCACCTAGCAGCAGGCGAGCCTCACATTAGCTGTGAGTGGAAAGGGTTCAGGACAACAGGAAGCGACAGCAGGACGACATGTACACTTCCAGACTTTGGTTGGAAAAGACAGCAGGCGATAGGAGCCCAAGACAAAAGAGAATAAAATGTCTACTGAGTGATACTGATGTCTACTTTCCATGTTCTGATTGCATAAGCAGCTCATTTATACTTGAGAAAAATACCTATTCTTACTCTTAATTTATAAATTGGACCACTTCAAAATATTGCATGAATTTTAATGAGCTTCATTCTGTGCCACATATGCACTTTTGTTCCCTTTTTTAATTTTGCATAATCCATATCAAGACCACTTGCAGGACCTCCTCCCAGTCCAGCCCATGAACTCTCCCCCCATTCAGTCGAACACACACACACACACACACACACACACACACGTGCTCGCTCACCTACACTCACATTGTCTTCGCAAAATGAGTGCATGTGCTCTGAAAGCTCAATTATGGATGTTTCTCCACAGCAGTAAGCTCCTTTGCTGCAGCCCTGCCCACAGATGGAAAGTAGTTAGTTCATTAATGGTAATGTGGCACATTAAATAAAAGTCAGAGGGACATCTCCTGGGCCCAGGGTTTGCCACACAGTGGGTAATTAGAGAAAGTGATTATACTGTCAAGAGGTTCAAATGTGCTCACTCATTCAGATTTAGGTGCCTCTTTCTTTGATCTCGACCCTTATCTTGGACTATAAGGATTTAGTGTTTCCTGCACAAAGACACATATTGATGCCACTTTTACGGCTGAAAAAGCTTTTACCTCCTCGAATACGCACCGTGGAAGATCATTTCAGATGTTTTAACAGTGCTGTAAGATTTTCTATTTCTAAACCAAGTGACTGAAGCAACTATTTTGCTTGGAGAATACGTAGGTTGCTAAATTGGATCGCTCTTTCAGGATATTTGGACAAAGTTGTCATTCTGTGATTGATGACTTAGCAGGAAACTGGTTTTCTTACTACTGATTATGTTTATGTTTATATTCTCATTAAGGTATTAGCATAACAGGGCCATTAATGAAACCTACAAACATGTCAGTGCAGGATAAATTAATGCTCACTTTTGGCAAGCAGTGAAATTAATTACAACCTTGCATATTGTTATTATGAATTTTTATGTGCATGTAATCAAATGAACTTAGAATGACATTAGCCACATGATGAAAAAAAAAAAAACATTTAAAAGGGATTTATTACTCAGTGTAATTACACTCCATGTCTAATCATCCTCCATGTGTATTTTGAAAATGCTTATTTTGGAATTTGTGCCCTAACTCTATAACAGTCATGTGCAACAGGGGTGAAACTATACTACTTTCATCTTGTTGTATAATCTTTTATTTTAGATGAGAATTGCTGCAGTCTTGCCAAGGAAAGTTCAGGAGTCACTCCCACACCAGCAGAGACTGGACTCGGCTCGATCCGGCCAGGTTTATCTTCTGACCTGCAGGTCCGGAGCAGCTGGGAGAGTAATGAGGAGTCTGAGCCCCAGCTCACTCTGCAAGAGGAGGTGTTCACTTTCTCGTCCCAGCCTCACTCACCCAAACGGGGTCAAGGCCAGGGTGACCAGGAGAAGATGGAGATGGGAGATGATCGGATTCAGAGCAAACGTGGGAGGCGGTATGATGCTCAGCCTGAAGATGACTTTATTGGCAGTGAAAGTGATGAGGTATGTTAGCAGAGACACAAGCACACTGTAATACGAATGCACACACATTTGAAGTGCTCTTATGTTGCTAGGACACTAATGATCAAGAAGAAGCAGAAAATTTGCTGCATTGTATTACATCCACTATCACATCCACTTCTAGCTTTAACAAAGACCAGATTTAGTATTGGGTCTATTTTTCGAGTGCAACATTTTTTTTATTTTTATTTTTTTTACCACAGCCGCCTCATTTCTTGTCAAAGATTTCAGCACAGCCTAATTCACAATATACCCACCGTTTGATTTGATTCAGTTTTGTTTGATTAAATTATATTTAGTTTAATTTAATTTTATTGCAGCATACAGAGTATATTTTATATTTTGAAGTGCATCGTTTCATTGCACATTTCATAATACGCAATATTCACTTCAAAAGGTCAGTGGGGTTATTTATCACCAGATCATTTATTAATGGCTCTGAGACTTTCAATAAAGAATAGCAGTTTTCTTTATGCTGAGCAGTGAAATTAAGCTGTTGAAGTATGATTATAAAGAATTATCTTCAAAGAAATGCTAATTGCTTTTACTTATTTAAAACTTTATAATAGGTCTGATAATTCAGAGTTAAGAACCTAATTTTCTGGTGCAGAGGATTAGTTTGCCTAAATACTAAATACAGGTACTGGCAGTCACCACTAAATCATTAATATTAAATTTCAGGATTTGGTTAAGTTAAAGCTGCATGTGCAGTTGTGCGTTTTTCATTCTCAGAAACCAGGGTGACCTCGTTAGAAAATCAATATAAAACAGTCTGGTTTGAAAGAACTGAATCTATTTGTGGTGACCTTTGTAAACTACAGACATAACCTTTTTCATCTATGAAGCACTGTTCGGATTTGACATTTTTCTTTAGACTTTGCATTACCTGTTGGTTTGGATTCATCTCCACTGAAAGCACACAGCCCATTCAGTTTCCTTTGTTCCGTCAAAAAACAATATGTGATTTATATTGTTATAATATATTATTAGCAACGATGCCTAGTAAGACGTCACAAAACAACGAGAAACAAAGAAAGAAGAGGCAGAGACCAATACAAGTGTTGCTTTGTAAGTGGGGTGAAATCACACGACACGTTCATGCGCACACTTACACACTCGCACGCACAGAGATTGTTAGAGGCAGGCATTTTTCTCTCTGTGTAATCAAATGATCGTGTAGCCTTTTCATTGATTTCACACGCTGGCCTAATGAAGAGCCTATCAGAACACTTCAAAAGAAACAAACACTATCATAGAATATATGAGTACTACAATATTATGTGCGGCTTGTTTTCTTTCTAGCGTTATTTATTTTCTTTCTTTTTTTATGTTTCAAAAGAACTGCTGTGCCCTGTTGTCTAAATCAGAAAAATGTGTTTGAACACATGACTATCTAATTAAATAACCCATGTAAGGTATTACTCAGTTGCCTTTAATGCCTATAGTCATATAGCTTATTATTGTTAAACTTTTTCAACTTTAACATGACAAAAATAGCACTCTTTATTAGGACTCGCTGTTGGAGTTCTGTGAAAGTAATTCATAGCATCTGTATTAAATATGTCTCGCCCGATGACAGCTGGGATAGGCTCCAGCAGACCCCCGTGACCCTTAACAGGACAAAACGGGTATAGAAGATGAATGAATGAATGTATTAAATAGCTGAGGTGGAGAGTAAATGCATTCACACAACAAAACAGCAAAATGAAAACAACACTGTCTAAGCCTTAGACAAGGTGATGTTTAGAGAAACAGCTCTGTCAATGAATACATAAAACCATCAGCTTTCACCCAGTGTAAACTAGGGCTAGAGGATAAAGAAGAGGCAGAGTAACTACTTATACACTAGTTACACTTTTAATTTAGTACAGCAAGAAGAACATATATTTTTTAATGTTTTCTGGTTTCACACCAAAAACATTTTTTGTGTTTTCTGGTGATTTTCAAAGGGACTTTTCTTCAGAGGAGGCCAGACTTTGTTACATCCATAGAAAAACCCGTTTTTCTAAATGGACACAAGGGGTATTCAATGTGAGATGTCCAGAAATGTCATATAATGGATAACCACAACTTTTTTCAGGTATAAAGCACTATGGTCAAATGTACTTCTGTGATAGATTTTTTTTTATGATGGCTGATGGAACACGGCTACAAGGTGTTGGGTAGCACACTAAATATTGGCACAGAGTAGCTGTGGAACCACACTGGACTAACGGACAAACTATTGTAATGACATATTTCAATAAGGTAAATAAAGTCATGAGTTTTTCCCACATTGTTTCTTTCAAATATTCAATTTAGCTTGACTACAACTGCTTTACTAAACCTAACACTGTCTGATTGGCCAGTGCTTAACATTAATAAGAATAAACTATTCACTGTTTTCCTACTATAGTCCAACTACTCCAGACTCAGGACCACCTGGCCCGTACGACAGTACATATGTGACATTACTGAGTATTGTTGGTTAGTTGACCAGCTGTGAATGAGTGTTTTTCATAAAGGGATTTAAAAGACATTAGCTGACATCAGGCTAAACAAGATTACACACACCGTAGACGTTTTCTTGAATCACACGTTAGATGATGAAATGTGCACATAATGGCAGAGATTCAGTATGTTAGCTTGTAAGAAATCTCACCCCATTGTTATGAAACACATTTGGGAGAGAAGCTGGGATGACTCATGTCACATTATGTTCCATCATGTATATGGCTTACTACCTGCTATTTTGTTTTGTGCATCCATGTGATGTGTGTCTTGATATCCCGCTGAACAGGAAAACCTGCTGTAATACAATTTCAAGGCTCAGTAGAACATTGTGTTTTCTTATCTTAGTAAGAAAAACATAAGGAAGGAAAAAAAATGGTTATTTTTCATATACACGTAAATGTATTTAAACACAAAGATTTGGCCGTTTTCAGTACATATACTGTGATAATGTAATGGAACAATAAGGCACTGAAATAATATGGTAACACGTTCGGCGAGTTAGAAGTGTCAAAAATAACATGTTGCAAGTCACAGCTTGGCTTGCATGTTGGCATGCAACTGGCCTCAGATTAGGCATTTGGAAAGGATGTTTATCCACACAGTTTTATGCCTGGTAGCAACCTATCAAAAAATTTCCACCATTCAAAATGAGCGAAAAGCTAGGATCTATAGCTGTATGTGGTATATGTATCAATATAGGAATTACTGGTGCTAAGGATCCTCTTGAAGAAAAGCTTGCTTAGTAAATGGGCAATTTGTATTCTACTGTATTTTTAAATCTATGGAGGTCAGCTTTGCTTGATATGTATTGTGAGACCTTATCGTTTGACCTAAGCCTTGCAGTGCTTTAGCTTTAGCTTGCTCACCTGCCATGGACTGCTACCACTTAGCCTGATTTTGATTAATTTATGGCAGGTTGCTCATTTCTCGACTTGGAGCAACATCATCTTTCAAGGTGTTGCGTCAGTATCATGCAATTCTTTTGACCGAGCATTTGTTCTTAAACACACAGAAATATTAAAAGCAAAACATAGCAATAAAATTTAGTGTATGAACTATTCTGAAATTTATAAGCATCAGCAGGCTGAGTTAAAGTGTGTTAATTTAATGCGATAATAACTGAAATAATGGACTGCACAGTAGTTCAGTAAAGGACATGCTCACAGTCACACCTTTCAGTAATACATTTATTTCATTGTTTTTTCACCGGAACTTTTGAAAATAATAAACTATAGACATAGAAAAAGAAAACAAATAACATATCAAGGCCCGCAAGCTAAAAACCTCAAGGGCTTTAAGATTACCTTTCACCCCAAAACAAAGCTCGGGGCTGAAAGAAAACACCTCAAAAACAGAGAGCGGTATGAAGAACTGGAAAGATGGAAAGTCTTGAAGTTCCAAGGAAACCTTCAAGCAGTTTCATTCATGAGAAACAATGTCTGTATTATAATGTCTAGTGTGAAAGGCTGATGTGAAAAGAGATTTAAATAAGAATTTTTAAATTCTATTGGGTCTATGGAAATATAAATCAAATCTGATGCATTTCTCAAGTTCTCCAGTTAAATCTAGTGAACACTCAGTGATCTTGACAATGTCAAGTGTTTTTATCCAGTAATGCGGAAAAATTAAAATGAAGGTTCACCAAAAATCCAAGTTTTGAATGCATGACTTTTCACTTGAACAGAAGCCCAGAACTTTGTCGCTTATTTTCTTTGTGGATGGTGGCAGCTTGTTTCCCAGCAGCTGCAATGAATTCTGACTGACCCAGTTTCACAGTGAAAGATGTGTCAATACGTGTATGGAAAACTTCCACCATCTCTTAAGCATAATCACTCATGCTGTGTCCATGAACACTGTATGCATGGTATCTTGTAATAACTAAGTACACAGTGCCATAGCCTTATTTTCCTGGTTAGCTGTTCTGGCACAACCTTAGTGTGTATATCCATGGTCAACTGTTCTCTGGAAATAGAGATATTTTATATCTTGAATAGTTTCACTACAGTTTTATAAAAAAAATATTATACAAAAGTATTACTGTTTTGAAATAAGGCTCATCCATCAAGCTAAAAAGGGGTAACATTCCAAAGGCTCATACACTCTGCATATATGCAGTGTCTTACATAAAGTCAGTGGTAGCCAACAGATTTTAAATTGCAATACTGAGAGTTAAATATGAATCTGAAGGTGGGACAGATTAGCAGATTCAAGAGAATGCCAGTAGGTTAATTCAAAGCTAAGCCACCACCAACACCTGATCGTCTCTTGTGACTGCCACTTCTGTTATTAACAAAGCAACCTTTAGGGAAGAACGTTACATTAAGGATATTAAACTAATATCTGAAACAAGCCACCATAGGTCCTGACTTAGGTCCTGACTAATCACCCTTGAACGTTTTTAAAAAGTTTTTCAACATTTTGTTCATTGTGTCCTTGCATATCTTTCAGGATAAGGGCTACACCATGTTTCAGCATCAAAACACTAGCCGGTCAACCCATGCCACATCCAGAACGCCTGATTCAACTTTGGGTGTTCAGCTTGAAGGGCCAACTGCATCTCCTAACATGAACCAAGCATCACCAGAAGAGTTCAGTCCACCTAACACCAGTTTGCAGAATCTATCCATTGGGAGAACTGAACCGACAGGGATGGTTCCCGCACGCTGCCTCTCGCCTGACAGGCAGGAACACAAGTTTGGTCTAAGGGGGTCAGAGGAAGTGAACCGGCTGCTGAATCAGAAAAGCAGTGTATCACTTTGTAGGAGGTTCCTGCAAGAAGTTAAACTGGGTGACTCACAACAGCACAAGGTAGAGCTCTTCAAGTTTTTAGTGACAAAATGAATAATTAGCTTTTAGCTATTAGCACATAGAAGGCAAGCATGCTCCTTCAGATATCACGCTTAACTACAAAATACAAGCTCGTCCAAGAAAAAGTCGGTTATATTTGCAATGAGCATGCTGTTTTTTAAGATTCAGCATCACCATTAACTTTTTTAAATTTTAATCAAATGATTGTCTGAAATCAAAGGGAGTGCTCAAGGAGAATTAACATTGCTGCTCCACCGAGCTTTAAAACTTCTTTGGTTTCATGCCCAGTAAATTTAGTTTATAATCTGAGCCACTCTCAACAATCCCTGTAGGAAACTGTATCCACCATCCACCAAAAAAGCTTTGATGAATCCGCCGTACGCTGTTTGTCCATCACCAAGCATCAGACAGACAGAAGTTATGAAGAGACAAGAACAAAAAAGTTGAACACCTGGCAGGCTCTATCAAAGATCCAGACGTGTTTGTCAGGAGTTGGTGGAGACTACTGCAGAATTATAATGAGAGTGAATGTTTATATGTTCCTTTAAAACTGATCAATGAAGCATGGTTAAATGAACATTAGTTTGATTAAATTTCATTTGAAAGTGCTTCTTTACAGTGAATGTCAAAGTCTTCAAAGGCTTGACTTGACTCACTTCTTACAATTTGCTGTTAAAATTAGATTCATCTTTAGCGGGGAGGCGTAGAGTGGTTTATGGAGGCCTTATGGCAAATCCGCAGCTCATTCAAAACTCTGATGGTATTACTTATGTCTAGGTGCCTCTATTTGCCCGTAGAAATGTTTGATCACTACTCATTTTGACAGCAGAACCGGTGAAAAGGTTTGTAGGATCAGACTATGGTCTGTTACAAATTGAGGTAGCCCCCTGCTACAGTTGAAAAAAAAAATCCAGGATCAGAGGATAGTCAACTGAAGCGATCACACGGCCTGAGGGGAGATCTGTCACTTGGTTGTTGCCTTCTGCATTTACACAACTCACTGCTGAGTGGCATCACAGCATCCTTCATCAGTGCAGCTCCTGACTGCTGATTTGTGCCAACTCCAGCAGGCAGCATGCAGTGAAGGCTTTGACTGAAAGGTTGTCAGAGAAATATGACAAGGAGTTTGTTTCCCTCCCTGCAGCCCTGGTATATTGACTGCCATTGATTCACCACCAGGGCATCGCCAGGCTTCCTTGTGCATTGTCAGACAAATCAAGTTACTATAGCAGTCACTTAAATCAATAAATCCACTGTTGAAAAGACATTTCCTTAGAGGGTCAAACAATGGCTTATGTCCAGCATTGCCTTGAGCTCTGTCTGGGACTATAACCTTTTCCCTACTTTGTTGACTGCACAAAGCATTACATCAGCTTTGTGGGTTTTTCTGTGTGTGTGTGTGTGTGTGTGTGTGTGTGTGTCTGTCACTATGTAAAGAGCATTGCATTTTGGATTGCTTCCAAAATACGAAATCTCTGTTTTATGGATGATGCATTTGAAGGAAGAAGACGACGAGACACCGAATCCTGTTGATTCCAGTCATTATGACTTACACCTGCTTGGCAGACTGCGGATGCAAGGGGATGATGATGAGGAGCTCCGCATGCTGGCAAGCCTAAAAAGAGAGCAGGAGGAAGATGAATTCAGAGCCTCAGGCCTCAGTGCATCTCAGATCCACCAGTGTAATGTCAGCATCAGCATGAGCAGTGACGATACCTCTACTTGGACCCACGTCTCCATGGTCTGTACCATCGTCCTTTGCCGCTCTTGATCTTCTATTGTTGAGCCTTCACTAACAAGCAGCATATGTGCAGCTCACCTACCACTTACAATCATTAGTAGCTTGTCTCTCTTTGTGTCTCCTGTTTGGAATATTTTTTCTGACCCTGGTTGATCCTCACACTTGCTAATTTCCATTTCAAGCCGCAACTCACGCCACCATGAAGTGCTAATGCATCTCCTTCTCCAGTGTGTTTTCTGCATTACAAAAGGTTATGGAGATAGAAACACATTAATTGGCCTCTTCCAGGTTTTAAAAGTACACTGGCATAATATCCACAGTTCCCCCAGTGACTAAAAATTATTTAGGTCATTTGAAATTATCCCCAGAAGTCTTTTTAGAATTCAAAGATGGTGTAGTTTGCTCTTGGCTATTGAAGGTCACTTAGATCTAACCATTAGCATAAGCACGTTGCACTTATAAAGAGCGAGCACTCCCCTGCCTGGCCCTGCTGGGTCCACTGTAGGATCCCCAATGAACACAATCATTACAAATGCTCGACTTACAGGCCTGCTCTCCTTTCTACCATTTCTCTGTATGTAGGTACGCATTCATTTACAGAGAAACAGGCAGCACACAATGGATAGAGGTTTTACCACAGGGATTATCATGTCATGTTTTCGAGGACACAGTGATGTGGTCACCAATAAAAAACATGTATCTTTAGACCACACATTAGGTTCAGTCTTCAGCTGGGACTGGACAAGATTTACATTAGACTCTATCAAGCCCTGAAGTGATGGTTTTTTTTTCAGCTGCAGTGTTTACAGTTCTAAATACATACTGAATGGCAACAGCACCACCAACAGTATATTAAGAAAATGCTTGCCAATGAGGAACAGAGATGGAGAAAGAGACCGCGCATAAACCTAATTAATACAGATACGGATTTGGAGAAAACCTCAAACAGAAAGGACGTAAAATATGTTTCTGTCAAAGATAGGAACAAAAGGCTATTAAAGGATCTAAGACAAGAGCAGTCACTGTCTGTTCTGGGACTCCTCCACTGGAAATGACAAGCCATTTCTTGTCCCTGGATACTGTGACTCGAGTTGTCCCCACTGCTGTCATTCATGCTATTGTTGCTGTTTTCCCTGCTGCAGCTGCTATACCAGCCCAGGCAGAACTTCACCCCCAGACAATTGTGTGCTATGCTTGCATTACAAGGTTGAACACAAAAGAATCAACTTATAGATGGAGTGATTGTGTGAAATTAGATTTCAGACACGTTGGTATGTGGTCTTGGATTTGATACATATTCTCTCTGCGGGCGTGAGACTGAAGTTTGAACTGCAATGTCAGAATTCTGAATTTTTTAAACCACGCCTATTACAGCTGCAAATGGAAAACCAAGTCAGACAAAGAAAAAGAACGATAACACGCGATTCATAAAACCCCACCCAACAGTATAGTTTAGTATTCTGGCCTAAGACATTGTTTTTAAAAAAAAAAAAAATTATTGTTTGACAGAGATAAGAAGCAGTGCTCAGCTGAACTGGTGTCAGTTACAATGCACTCTAAAGGAGATGTTCAATAATTAGTTTAAATATAAAGTTAAGATATCAAATACATCTTTTGATGCAATGAAAGCTTTGTAAAAAAAAAAAATCAACCCTCTCAATTGTGTTATTTATAAAATCCGCATATAGTACTAAATTAAATCTCACAGTGTTATTCTTTTTTAAATAACAAAATTCACATTTACTTCTTGAAACTGAGAGTAGACAGTTAATTGTTTTAGCTTTTGGTACTTTAAAATAAGAACATAGTTCTTCTGCTGTTAAAGTTTTGACCTGAAGTTCCCAAAGTAAACTGTAAATACCAATAGCAACCGTGTGCCATGTACCACCTAGCATATACATAAAAAGAAACACAGTCGATGTTCTGAAGAAGGGAAAGAACTTTTTACTGAAACTGGCGCACCTTCTTTACGTTTCCTGTCATGGCTAGCAAGTTATATCCAGCAGTAGTCATGTCGTTATTTGAATGCTGGTGTAGAGCCAGGTTTCGAGAGGATAAAACAGTCTGGTGCAGTTTTCTTTAATGGGTGTGCACGGCCGAGTCCAAGATATTTCTTCAAATCAAGGGAGGATTATTAATATTATATGTGTTAGGAGAGCAAATTATATTTGGAGGAAGAGTGGTGAGAGGGCTGAGCTTCACTAATGTAACACTGCCCAGCCCGTGTTTGCTGGGGAAGATGTGCAGTGGGGTTATACATATAAGGAAGTGCAAAAAGTAGTAAAACAACCGCCAGGGAGGAGCAGAAGCACAACTCATCTCCTGAAAACTGCCTTAATGAACAGCAAGATGGAATGAAGTCTTTGGACATCATTTGGCTAGACATCTTTGCCAAAAGGGTTTGTGCAGCTTAGACGTATGACCAGATTGTTTGAGGTTCACAAGGGTCCTGCTGAGTTTCCATAATATGTAGTTAGAGGCATGAAAAGTATGAGACAAGGTTGTTTAGAGACAACAAAATCTGTTTAGGATTTCTGATTGTGGTATGGTCATTTCATATACGAGATAACAGATGATGTATAAGGGTAAATGTAAAGGCGAAGAGATTGTAAAGTCTGAGTGCCAAGATGTTTGAGCATCGGCCAGAGAGAAAATACAAACAAGATAGATGTCAGCTCTAAGAGCCATGGAGAAGCTGAACTGGACTGAGGTCTCAGTCTTAGCCATACCCAGTGTGTGGGTTTTTCTCTGTAAGGCTGTACATCTGATCAATTAGTGTGTCAGGTAAGTCATCACATTGACTCCCTGAGCTCATTTTGCTGTAGGGTCAAGCAAGAGGTGATGTTTGTTCAAAATAAGTGATGCACCTCTTTCGCAGCAGATGTACTTCTAATTCTTTTAAACCAAAGTGCTCTTTGAAACTGTGGTTCCTCCAAGTTTAAATGGCCATGGAAGTAAGTAATATTACAGTTGGATTACAGGAATAGTTGCCAGCTCCTACATCCATGAATTTCCCCCACTGCCCTGCAGGTAACTCATCATCATCAGTCCATATTACCTGCAGAATTCCTCAGGGTGCAATTTTAGGTCCTGTCTTATTTTAAGAAGGGGATTACATAAAGGAGGCAGGGGAGCACACAGATAGCTAAAATTAACTCGAGCAATGCCTGGACGATAGCTTCAACATGACGTCTTCTTCATCAAAGTCATGCAATGTAATAGCCTTTAACAGGCAGCACGCTTAAAAAGCCTCCTGAGGCCATAATATGGTCTTTAGCTTTGACAAGATGGAGAGGCTACTGCACTTGTGTTTTTTTTTTTTTTCAGGTGAAAATGTTGAAAGGGAAGCCATTGCTGTCTTCTACTTCACATTCAAGCTACATTTAAAGTCTCTCATATTCACAGCTAGCAACGAATGCATCTATTAGCATCTTAAAAGGCTCCGGTTACTATTATAACACAACTTCAGTCATTTTATTCCCTACAATGGTTTTAGTGCATCAACATTTTTGAATAGATTATTAGATTTTATGGATCCCTTGATGCTGGTTTGTTCACTCGTCACTGTTCGCCTTTATTTTCTGTATCTTGCTGCCTCCTTCATTTTTCCTTTGTGTGTTTCTTTTTCTTGTTTGCCAGAAAGACAGTCTTTCATACATGACTTGTTTTCCAGTTACCATGGCACACAGCATAGACTGGCCTTTTTGCCCCGACCTGAACAGCCAGCACAAGGCTGAAGAATTAAGCATGCGCGTGTGTGTGTGTGTGTGTGTGTGTTGTTTTTATTATGAAAAATTCCCTTTGTTGAAACATTCTTGCTTGCTGGGATTTATGTGTCATATCAATGAGGCACTTTATGCAACTGAATCAGTGTTACAGACACAATGCTTCTCACACTACATTTATAGCAGAAAGGTTAAATTAATTAATTGGTTAATTATTTAATTAAGTTAAGTCACCTGATGACAAAGTTTAATTCTCTGGTGAACCTCCTATTCATTTGTTGAATGGATCAGTAAAAAATAGACATAAAAAGTGTTTGTATCTTTATCCCAGTCTAAGGGATGCAACCGGAATAGCAAAGGCAGTGAAATATTGATTCACACCCCTTTGACTTCAAAAACTATTCTGTTGCATTTCAAAAACAATTGAGCTCAAATAGTAGTCTGACGGTGATGAACATGATGACCTTCGTTACCGGCATGTATTAAATGAAACAGGTCATCTTGAACCTAAAAACGCGCTTTGTAATGTGCTGTAAGGGATCGTCTTTTTTGTCTTGTCACAACCTCAGCCTTTTACCTAGTGGTCATAACTTTACAAACATAACTGAATGATAACGCAATTTTTTGTTGTTGTTGTTTGGAAGTGAGTGGAATTTGAGCATTTTCTGACATTCTATCACAGCTTTTGACCTTTTTTTTCCATCTGTTCTTTGACTTTTTTTTTCCATCTGTTCTTGTTCTAGCCAGCTAATCAGGGCCACCACTATCAGAAGGAAATGACAACCCTCCAGCAATCAAACCCCAGGTAAAACCATGAGTCACTCCCACACACACACACACGTGTTCCAGCTTTGTAAATTAATTATGAAATCTACTCTACAAGTAATATAAAGTGGCCATAGTCCGAGAGCAGAAGAAAAACTACATTTTTTATATATATATATTTTATATCCCTATTGCACATGAAAGTCTGGCTGTTAAAGAGAGTAGTTCTCTCTAAAAAGAACTGACACTCTCTCTCCAAAAACCTCATTTCTTTTGGTACTGGGTTGTTAATAACCTTGGTGAATAGAAGATAATAGTTCAGAAAATTGCAAGTCCCATTGATATACTGTGCCATATATATATTATCTGAGAAAAAGGCCCTGAAGTCTGTGTTTGTTATTTCATGTACATGTACATGAAACCCGCCCAGAAATTCACAATCAGATGGTTACCAATGACTGCAATATTTAGGCTAAATGTCAGCTGTCAGATAGATATGCAGACTGGAGCTTATCTCGCTCACAGATGAGTACAAACAACCGAGAGCGTGCCAGGAACTGTGCCTTTCTTCTCCCCGAAACTGCTGTTGTCATTCTCACAATTGCACATTATTTTTCACTCATTATTGTGCTTGTCAGATTCAACACTGTGAACGTTTTATGGCACTTCTTATTCACTGTCTAATTAATAGTAGACGTCGGGTTTGTGGTTCTCAAAAACCACAAAGCAAGACTGTCTGCACAGCGAGAGCTTCAGTATTTCATAATGCAAAACAGCCATAAGACATGTTCCTCCTTGTTCCTACCTACCTACAGGTTAAAACAAAACAAAAATAAAACATATTCATGAATGGGCTCAATAATAATGCTCGGGGAGGAAGAATAAGAAGGAAAAGGTGTTGTATAATATCAGCTTCAGACATATACTGTGCTTAAAAGAATACATCTAATGCAACCAGGAAAATCCACCAAATGAAGCAGAGCTTGACAAAGTAAAATGAGAAAAAGTGGGCAAATCAAAAGTTAAGTTGTAACACTTCACTGGAAAATGTCCTTTGACGTGCATTGAACAAGACTGCAGTGAAAGAAAATGACTAGAATTTTTTTCACTCAATACGCTAAATAGGATTTGTAGCAGTCAAGGCAACCTGAAATAAAACCATGTTTTGTTCAGCCTTCATTTAAGTCAGATATATATTTTTTTTCTTTTGTGATGTCCTTGAGAGGGAAAATAGCTCAGAGTTAAGGCGTGACTCAAAGAGCTCAGGGAACAAGTCCACCGTGTTGAGTACGAGGTAAGAGAAACTTTAAAATACCTCCAGTACTGTCATTAATAATACATTCAAACCGATTAACAGTGGGAGCGTTTTACAGTATACAGTATCCCACTGACTGAATTCAAGCCATTATCTTAAGCTGGTTTTCGTGTACAGTACCCGTCTCTAGACTCAACTGTGGCTGTGTATGAATGGATTCAGTTTGCCTTTAGGGTTCTGGAGACGTCGTATTGCCCCATGGTCTGCTAATGCACAGCCTTGTCTCTGCACATCATCTCCATCTCTTTTTGTGTGTGTACACAACCGTGTGGTATGTTACAAAAGGAGACAAAGGATTGCATCACAGTTCTGCTAGTCAAATTATGCAGCCTCCCGCTCTGTAACACTTTTGATTTATTGATGAAAAGCAAGGTATGGCCTGGTGTGAACACATGTAGACTCCTAATATTTAAATATTAGTCTGAGATCATTATTTAAGATCAACTGTGTAGACAAGGAGGGTAGGTTTTAGCTTGTTTTCTTTTTCCTTTTTGGTTGCACGTGGCTGCTAGCATGCATTGCCTGCTTAAATGCTCAGCCAAGTGTCGCAGTTTGATGTAATGTCCACTGAAATGAATATTACTATTGACAGCCACCTCAAACACACTCCTCGACTTGTCTCACACAGCTCCACAGCATCCACAGCTGATCTACTGAAATTAGACTTCGAAGCCAGCCTTGATTTACATATTCCATCACAGCTGCACAGGATTTGTCGTTGTTTTCTTTCTTTTCTTCTAGGCACAGCATCCTGAGACGCCCTTACAGAGAATTCTATCATGGTGTTTTTTAGAGCATCCTGGCACCACTGCAAGGCTTTCTTGCTGTTGAGAGCTACAGCTTACTTGACAGCTAAAATTCTCCCGTTGCTGTGCTTAATGTTGTCAGGGCTTTTCTAGCATTTTAGCATGTTTCTTTGCGTGTGATAATTGTGTCTGCCTTTGGCTGCCACACCAAATGTGAAACCGCAAATAACGCTGTCAGAGAGACTTACTGTATTGTATGAAGCGATAGTACTGCTTCGTACTAAAGATTAGCATGAATTGAGTAGACGTGCCAGGGTGTCAAACAAAAACAATTCTCTTGATATCGTTTCACTGGGAAGTATCTGCAAAGCTTACTTTCACTATACTTAACCGCCGTGCAAGAGCAGTGTACTTGGTCAAATTAAATCAAGCCAGTTTATTCCCTTTATCACAAGTCTATTTTTGGATTATAATGACTTGAAAAATCTAAGAATTTAATCAATCTTGCCAAGTCCCACTTAACAATTTGAGGTCCAATTTACAGTTCAGTAGCAAAGCCCCTTGTCCTTGAAAATTGCTTCCATTAACTTTTGTTCAATGTTCTTGCCTATCACGCAGTCAGAAGGGCGTCGGAGTGAGTTAAAGGCTTTTGTTAGGAAGAAAAATCAGAGCCTCCACAGAGATAATGTACTTTATCAATTTAAAGGCATAAGGTTACAAATGAAATGAGTTCATGCTCAGGCGCACAGAGAGATCCCATAGATCACGGCCTGTTTGTAAGCTGAACGTTGATCGCACCACATTCACGTAGCCATGCGTTTCCACTTTGGTGTTGTCTGTTTATTTACAGCGGTGCATGTTTTCTTGACGGCTGAACACGGTCGTTACGACAAAGAGCTGATCTTGAGATTTTTTTTATTTTATTTTTTTAGTGGTGTGGTCTTTCGATGGCTGTTATCAAAAGACCACACCACTAAGGTTAAGTGTACTCACTTTATTATTGTACTTTAATATATTCACATAGCGATTTCCCATTAAGACCAACATCCATGTGGTGGCGTTAAATTAATCAGTGAAAATGATGGAACTGTAAACACACATAATTAGAATTTTATGATCCGAACACTGCAGTCCGTGAAAATGACTTCTATGCTGAGCAGCTTTTTGTTAAGAGTGTTAAATTATTAACACATTAAGATTTTGTCAGTAGTAGTAAGTGCACCATGTTGTAAAGAATGGCAGTAAACAAACCTTAGTGGATGGTACTCTACTTTCTTCCAAAGTGAGTAACATGATTTGTCATCTGCAAACCGAGGAGAGGCGAGCATTTGGCCATCATGTCACCATTGTACAGAAGAAGATTATACTGTACTTCTTCTTTAAATATGCTACGACATCCTCATCTGAGATGTTTTGTCCAGAGGCAAAAGATGTTAATGGGTAATTGCACAACTGATGTATGGCAAAAATGATTACGAATGCTGCTTAACGGATGAATCCTGCATTGCTTCCACGTAATAATTCATCTCGTGATATTTCCTCTGCGGCTATAATCTCTTCCGCCATACTTAAAGAGCAGTGTTTTCATTTACGGGAGAGTGATCGATGTATAGCCGTTGCCCGCGAACATCACAGGCAGGGAGGATAAAATAATTTGAAGAGAAATGACGTCCTGCACTCACGGAAACAGGCAAGGTTAAGACTCTGCACCAGAATGTGGACACTTGGAAGTCACAGCTTGAGTCAGAATCTAATAAGTGATCTATCAGGTAAAGCTGTGAGGCTGAGAGGCTGTGTGCAGGAGAAGTGGCTCAAGGACAAAGGAAGCTTAGATGGGCTTCTGAGAGCACATTATGGTGGGACTTCATTGTTAAAATGTCATATAGTAGGATGGTGCGTGTAATGGCATGTGTTGTCATGACTGTCTGCCTTTATGGTCTTTTCCCAAGGGAGTGGATGGACGTGCTCAGCCCCCCTATTATGCCTCCCAGCCAGCAAAGAAGGTCAGGCAACACATGGAGCAATCTGAAAAATCTAGTCAGAGGTACAGTAACCTTCATTTCAGTCCTTTTGCCCCCAGACTGCCTTTTATGTCCTTGGAAGTCAGGAAGACAGCAAACAACGCAATGCTGTAACATTAACACTAATTGCACAAATGCACACAACTAATGGAAACATTCACTGGTGCCAGAGCTAACAAACCCATTACATTTCCAACAAAGACAGCACGGTGGGAAAGCGAGTGAATACTATATCTAATTAAGGGTAAAAAAAAAAAAAGAAGAAAAAAACAGTGAGAGTGGAGCTCTCTGTCCTCCACATAACACTGTAGGTCAGAAGAGACAGGCTCATTACAGGTCTGAACCCCCTAGACACATCGACAAGGTTAATTGATGAAACCTTTCCGGTTTACAACATCATTTTTAAACCTCTCACACACTGTGTCTCATAATTAGTTTTCATTATTGTTGCCCGAGTTCTGATAAGATAAAATGTTCGTCCCGGAGCATTCCATAACCTTTTTAGCTTTTAACTACCTGTCAGTTTAACAGCCAAATTCTCATGCTTTAAAGTAGTGGCGATTACAGGGAATCTCTTTACAGCTTCATAATGTGGTACTGGGTCTGGGGTGTCTTAGGTCTTGATTGATGAGGAAAAAAATGGCAGCGGCAGAAAACTTTTAAATCCACCCGAGTCTGAAGGTCACCCCACCTACCAAGCTTTTCATTTTATTCCAGTAACAGCTGACTGAGTAGGCCCTTATTCATATCTGTCGTGGCCACGCTAGTATACATAAAAAATATACAATTTTACATTTATGTATTTTATTTGCACACAATTGATTGGATTTACTGCTCTGCTGTTATGTACATCTTGAACAATCACTTCTAAGTGCCGTGGACTGATTTAATTACAGGAGGGGATGAGCAGGAGGATGAAGGGGAGAACGAGGACGAGTATTTGAATCTGCTCTACGATCCTTGCCTCAACTGCTATTTTGATCCAAAGACGGGGAAGTACTATGAACTAGCTTAACTCAAAGCCAATGAGAAATCAGAATTAATAAGTCACATTGACAGTGATTGAATGGATACTGGATTTTTTTTTAATATATTTTTTTGAGCCCAAGCTTATTGATCAGTGGTGAATTTCCCATTTGTAAAAATGTGTGTATTTGACTGCTTTTTTTGGGGGGAGGGGATAATGGGAGTTTTGTGTCTCTGTGTGCGGTGTCATGTTAGTGGGTGGATTGGATAAAATCAGACAGATGCTTTTTGAAAGTTCTTGCTCATTCAGCCGCACATCTGATGGTAGAAAGGGGCTTTTCAAGAGTCTTGCCTGGCAAATTAAAATGCAAGTCTTCTGAAAGAACATCCTGGAGCTTATTTTGACATGACAATTACATTTTGGAGGGGTTATTATTAAAATATTGGTCATTCTGGCTTCTTTTTAAAATCATATTTTGTGTAAAAGTGTCATTGAAAGCATGTTGACATGTGAGTATGTGATTTGAATTAAATTTCATTTGGACAGGCACTGGATCCTATTTCGTGTATTTACTTGGATTTGAAATGAGAGGCTGGACAACCTGTCCAACAAGGAGAATACAATACACTTTAATACATTTGATTACCTTCAAAATATTCCAAAGACATGCTTATGCTTTGTTGTAGTAATTGTGTTCACAGATGGACCCGTAACTATGATTTTAATGTTTTTTATTTTTCCATGCTCTGTAACTTACCAACAGGCGCCCGCCTCACGAGGCTGGCAGGTCTTTTCATCATTCTTGCCAAAACACTCATCACACCTGATGCGAGATTGATTCAGCACGAGAGAAACTGTTGCTTAACGATGAAAGGGAAAAAAAATGAAACAAAAGCCGGGAAAAATAACATTTGTTTATCACATGCTGTTACATTCCCAGTAGTTTTAATTAAGCTACGGTAAACCTCAACTGGATCAGTAATCTGAAGAAGTGATAGCATGTGCACAGCTGTATTTTTTTTTTATTATTATTATTTTATTTCTTTTTTTATTTAAATAGACAAATAACACATGTTCTATGTCATAATGTTTCCAGGGAATAGTTGTGAGCGGCTAAAACGATGCACTTGTAATGTAATGAATTTGTGTCCTCAAAAACTGGAGCTAGAAATTGTGCAACAGTCTTGAATATGTAAATATTACATAAGGAACTGTCCTGAATTAACAGGCTTGCATTTTAAGTAGGATCTCACTGCTCTGGATCAGAATGCATGACTGACTGTAGAACATGTGCTCCCTCTGTAAAGTAGCAATCCAACCCATGTTGCCACTGTTCAAATGCAGGGAAGGGAAAATCCACTATCTTGACAAAACATTAGGCACAAGAGTGAACAAGAATGCACTCTAATATAACAGCCCGGCACTAAAACCCCCTTCATGACTGTTATAATGTTCAGTTTATGTTGAAACAGCTTCGGGAAAGTGGTAATTCAACTGGATGATCATCTTGAAGGGAGTTTGTGGTGCTGTTGAACTGAATTAAACACAAAAGTATTTGTTATTAAGCCGATCCCACTGACTAAAATAGGGGAGCCAAAATTACATAAATACACGTTGGTACAATACAATTCAATATTACTACAGTCTACAAACCACAGCCTCCAAAAGGAAAGCACAGTTGGATCAACATCTCTCTATGTTATTTTAAATTAATTCTGAATGCCATAACCTTCATGAAGCTAAGATTTAGTGCAGGACTGTTATATTATAATGCATTCATTTCCACTAGTGTACCTTAATGGACTAGCAAGTGGGTGTATGTTTTGAAGGCGTTCCATTAGAAGGTCATGTGACCCTCAAATAAATATCACGTGACGCGTCATGAAAGGGGGCGTGGAAACAGGTGCACGGGGAACCAGGAAGTAAACAACTATGGTGTTTTGAACGGCCGCTGTCACTGTCCGACGGAAAACGGTTTTATTAAATATATATTTATATGTTTATATTAATATAAATGTTTTCCGCTAGTTTGGCTCCGTGTAGGTCGTAAAGTGACGCGTTTTAGGTTCTTACAATGAGTGACAGCAAGTTAACCGGGCTCTGAAGTTTAACAAACATGTCAGCACAACAGGTAGGAAGCAAGTTCGAGCCGCTCAGTTCCTGCTTTCACTGTAACCGGTTTGCGGACATAATCTCTAATCTACATGTACAGGAGCGCTCATAACTTCAGCGGAGTGGAGATAATGGAGATTAAAGACGCATGTGTGTTGTGGTAGGTTAGACGTGAAGGTTAAGCGTGGGGCAGGCTGTTCATCATATGGATGGACGATTAGGACTGATGCACTCCGGAAGAACAGCAGGTGTAATCATGTCAAAACATTTATTTTTATTTATTTATTTCACACTGATTACACTTGTTACTAATGTAGGATCCATCATCTTGTTGAGCTGTTTAGTATGTCACTTCACTTTCAGGGCCATAGTGCTAGGATGATCTATAATATAAATGATCAAATTAATGCTGTGGTGTTAATAATAGTTGTAGCTGACTTTGCGCTTGTATGGCCATCCCGCCTCTCCACACAAAAATAGCTTAAAAAAAAAAAAAGAGATTATCTGTTTGTTTGTTTTCAAATGTAAATATGTTTATTGTTGTTCATTGATTCCTCTTCTGTAACCGCTTGTCCTCTGAAGGGTCGGGTCACGTGGGCCCTGTACAGGTCGCCAGTCTATCACAGGGCTAACACAGAGAGAGAGACAGACAACCATTCACACTCACATGCACACCTACGGCCAATTTTAGAATCACCAATTAACCTAAGGAGCATGTTTTCGGATGGCGGGAGGAAGCTGGAGTACCCGGAGAGAACCCACGCAGACACAGGGAGAACATACATTAATACACAGAAAAGCTCCAGCCAGCCTAGATTCGAACCCGAAACCTTCTTCCTCTGAGGCATCAGTGCTAACCACCGTGCCACTGTTCGCCCCCCTGTGTATTGTTGTTATGCATCATAGATGGTTTTTGGAGGTTCTCTCAGAATGTGTTCCCATTTCCAGACGTCTCCGTGCGGAATAATATAAGGTTTACCGGTCTAAGACAAAATAATGTTATGTGCGGTGATAAAATATGTGTCGCTACAAAAGAGAGCTCGTCGCCGTTTCTCTGGGTTTCCTGACACCGACGCACATGCGTGATAAATAGTTCCTGTCGAACTGTTGCTTCTTGGCCACGCTCCGTGAGACTCCTAATTATTGCTGCGAAGACTAATGTTCCCACACTCTGCTCCTAAACATTACAGCTAAACTTTAAAGATACTATAGTAATCTCGTGTGTGTGTGTGTGTGTGTGTGTGATCAGTGATTGCCACTAAGTCAATTTTTGTGCCTGGCCAGAGATTCTCAGCGCTGCTGTTGAGCTTCTGAGTTGTACACCAGTATGATTTATAATGCACCGCTGTTCAGCTGTCAGATCTCCTGCCTGTATTTCCTTTTTATCCGTGCCACACATCATGAACTGAGCTGTTAGGTTTATGGGCTCTTTAACTACCCCACTGTTAGATCTTATTGGATTCATTTGTCTTTTTAGGCCGGGTTAAGGCTTCACCCTGGGATTATTGCATCGGTGATCCTCGTCGCCGCGGTGGCAGTAGCTGCTGCTGTATTGATCATCCGAAAATACTGCTTCCCAGTCAAGTAAGCAACCTTGATTAATGAGGCGGAACGTGATTATTTTAAACTCTTATCGCCGTAAGAACGCATCACCCTTTATTTCAGCGAGGCGACGTACAGATACTCATTGCTAAGGAGGATGGAGGATCAGCAGTCATCGTTGACGGGGGAGGACGGCGACAGAGGGCCCTGCACAGTGGGAGAGGAGTCAGACGAGGTCAGTGCATCACGGCTTCCCTGATGGTAGCTTTCGCTGTCATCTTTCCCCGAGCACAAGTCAACACAGCTGTAACCTTCCTCATCACATCACACGTCAATTGCAACTTCCTTTTTTCTTGTGACAGGATCTTTTGGAATAAATCCCCAACTGGGAGACTGCCGGACCGCCTGAAAGGGGGTTTACTGGAGATGGATTCTGTGCTTTAGGGCTGCAACCACCAGTTATTTCATTACCAGCTGTCTGCAGATAATTTCTATTATTAACTAATTAATCAGAAAACAGTTAAAAATGCATATTCCAATTTCTAACAGCCCATGTTGACATCAAATGCACCGTCTACTTCCAACTGTTCAAAAACCAAAAAAAATGTGAAGTTTAATATAAAATGCAGCGAAGGCTCGTGTTTGAGAAGCTTGAACCAGCAGATGCTCAACCAACTGATGTTGAACAGAGTCGCTGAACTGGTCGCAGCTCCAGTGTGGTTTCTGCTTTTAGATTTGCACCTGTATTGAGTTATTTCTCATTATGTTTGATGTGAAATGTTTGTCACTGTTTGTATTATCACTGAGCTGTTACAAGCGTCTGCCTTAGTCGTGGTTTCTAACCTCACGGGCGAATGCAGGCTACTGCCAGACCCTCTGATAGGTGGAGGTTATACCCACGGGCACAACTCAGGGTTTAGACGATGTGAAGAACCGGTTTTGTGTTTTATTTTATTTTTTTTGTGATGTTGTTGTTTGTTTGTTTTTTATGAGCACAAAACCGATCTAATCCCTATTTTCAGAGTCAGTATTCTCCCAAAATGTGCCTCAATGCAACCTCAACTCAATATTTAATATTAGAGATGACAGGTAACACTCACAAAGGATCGATAAAATGAAATGTGATGCGGTCGGTGTATTAAATCAGCAATTTACACCTCACTTCTTCTCTAAATTAGACTACCATTAATTTGGAAGGAGGAATCAGTATCGACCTAACTACATACCTTTAGCTGCAATTTCTTTTAAAAATTATTATATATATTTTTTGTAATAATTGACTTTTTAGACCCAGCCCACACCCAGTTATAAAACTACTGAGATGCTGCTGATGCCGCTGAGAATCAGCACTCCACTGTTCAGATTCAGGAATAAAATAACAATTGTTTGTAGTGGTTGGTTGGCTAATCTTTAGGAAAAAAAGTATATTAAAAATAAAAAAAAAAAAAGCTGAAGCAGGGGTAACTGGGCTTGCTGAAGACATTTCTCCACTCATCCAAGAAGAGAGGTGAAACATCTTCAAGAAAACCCACCAAGTTGGTGCTTGGCTTCTTGGATATGTCATAACATAGCACGATGACATAATCTGTTGTGGTTCCCGACCACAGAAAAAGTGCAAATGTACAATGATGCAGCGACTCATCATAAGGGGCTGACACGACTAGTGGAAATGTTCAAGAATTGTCCTTTTCATAGACACATTTGGATTGTTTCCACAAGTGTGGTGGTAAGATATGTGTCATTACAATGAATGCTCATCACTGTTTCATTGTTGTGTTTTCGTATTTTGACACCACCGCGCATGTGTGATGAAAAGTGATGAATTCAAGAACGGGCCATTAATAAAACCAAACAAACAAAAAAATAATATGGAAGCAAATATAGCTTGTCAGTTAGTATGAAGCCTATCCCAGCTGTCATAGGGTGAGAGGCGGGGTACACCCTGGACAGGTATCCCGTCTATCACAGGGCTAACACAGAGAGACAGACAACCATTCACACTCACACTTAGGCCAATTTAGAATCACCAATTAACCTAACAAGCATGTCTTTGGACGGTGGGAGGAAGCTTGAGTACCCGGAGAGAACCCACGCAGACACAGGGAGAAAATGCAAACTCCACACAGAAAGGCCCCTTACCTTCCACAGCAGCACCTTCTCGCTGTGAGGCATCGCTGCTAACCACCACGCCACTGTGCCGCCCTTTTTTTTTTTTTTTTTGCTCTTCCACAACCAAATTCTAAATTTATTTTTCCATGGATCAATCCATCATCTGGTTGTGGCTCCGGTGCCGTTTGTGTTTCTTGATATTCATTTGAGCTACATCTCAAAACAACAATTTGCTTAACAGTGAATGTCTGTAAATGACAGGCGGGCGTTTTAAAAGATGCCTTCGCATTCACTCAGTCTAAGTGTGAACCTGAGTCTAAATATAGCCAACAGCCAGTTGCTAAAAAGCATCAAGTGGCGATTTGACATTTCGTAGATTTCAAACACCCTAATTGATCCGCAGCAAAAGATAGTCACAGCTAGACTGCGGCTAGCAGTTGGCCAGTTCCCTTTGAAATGATTTCCTCTTTCATTGCTAACATGAACCCACTTAAAGTCAGAGTACAAAAATTAAATGGACTTCTAGGCCCGGCTTTGTAGAGTGGTGATTTTTGACAGCCACGTTTACCCCCCTCCCCCAAAAAAACGGCAACTCCACCTGCTTGTGAGTCGCCAGTGAACACTGCGATGCTAGTATCGGTGTCGCAGGATGCCAATGGCAGCTCGAACTGATGAATGATTAATCAGAAATCACCTCACTGTGGTTTAATTATCGTTTGCGTGATTCGCAAATTAAGCAGTGAAACAAGTGTGTTGTCACCTGTCTCTTCTTGTCGGGACTTTAAAGTGTCACTGTGCATTTTAACATCTTGTAAAGGCTCTGCAGTTTACTGATGCTGACGGTATTACCGGCGCCTGCTGCATCTATTTATATGTCGGTGTTCACGGTAACGAATACATGTGTGCTGATCATTAAATGCAGTCGTCCCGTGGCTGGAGTGGAGCGCGCAGGTTTTCGTCCAACCCCTGACCTTGGATGATTCACTCTTTATCTAAAAGGGGAATCTCTGCTTCATCAGAGAGGAATTGTTTTATTTAAGAATTGCTCACATCCAAATGACAAATACGAAAGCGGTGAAGCGGTGTTTGTTTCATTACTGCCTGTTTATTTTCTGCAAAGCCACAGAATGAAACTAAACATGGCTGTTTGGTTATTTAACGTCCTTCCCCCCCTGGTCAGTAAATGGTGCACAACGACCCTCTGCTGGTCGCCTTTGGTATTACACCGTGTCAGGAATTAGAGGACATCATTAGCTAAGAAGCTGAAAACATTTGCAAAGTAACACACACAGGAAATTAAATCTTTCACTTTAAAGGGAATTTGGATTCTGCATCCTCGGGACCCTACGGCAACATCACAGGTTCACTATGTGAGAATTTCAGTTTTGGTGATTTAATTTATTGATATATTTTTAAATAAAAAGGGGCTTTGATGCCAGATTGGCATAATAATCTAGGGGCCTTTTTTCAAGCTCAGATTTTTCTTTTTAGTTTTTTTTTTCTGCTCATATTTTGAATATTTAACATCCATTCAGCTTCCGAGTATCCGAATGTGATTAAAAACTTTGCAGTCAGCCTCAGCAAGTAGGGGAGGTTATCAGCTGTATTCTGGAGAGTCCTATCCGCCACCATCCTCCACACACCAAGTGAGGGACTATCTTCTAAAAGGAAAGGTGCACTTTGCGCCACTCGAGTTCAGGGGGTTGTAGAATGTCAAGATGCACTGAAGCTGTTCTGGAGACATTTTGTGCGTGCGTGCGTGTGTTTGTGTGTGCGCGTCGTGTGTTTTTAACCCATCCCTTTTGTGCGGTTTATGTGTCAAAATACGTCCAAGAGGAGAAAGAAAAGAAAAAAGGAAAAACTGTTTTTGTTTAGAAGCTCTCCAGACAGGTAAAGACTCAGCTGTTGTTCAGGGATCAGCCTGGGCGGATGCTCGCTGACACAAGGGCTTGACCTCTGCTTTAAGGGATTATCACATCTTTCATCTAAATGCAACTAATGGCTCGCTCCTTTTGTAAACCGTGTTACCTGCACCAAAACAAAAGAAACACTAGGGAAGTATTGCCCTATTTATGCTGTCTTCATTCCAATAAACCTAGTTCTCGCTCTCACCCGTCTCGCCCAGGACTCCAGGATTTGCAAATGAATTTCACATCAGATTCTACAGTGTTTTTAGTTTCTTATCAGAAAAACTCGTTTATGCCTCTTTTTATTCCACGCTGATTCTGTCGTGTAAAATCCTTTGATTGTTTTTCCCTTCTGTAGTCTGTAGTGTTGTTTTTTTCGTGTGTGTGTGTGTGTGTGTATGAGCTGCTTTATGCAGATGCCACCGTATATCATATGGGTTTTACTGAAATTTACATACAAATAGAAAACTCTTGACGACTGGTTCAGTGATTCTTTTAACCCGTTTTTGTTTTTTTTTCATCGTATTTGAAACACAATGCACTTTTTTTAGGCCTTTTTCTCTCTTCCTCCTCTTTGTGACTTTACCCTCCGCAGGTTTCGGATGCCCGTGGAGGCCTATCTGCTGTTAGCAAGCCTCATTGTTCACCCCAAGTATCTATTACCGGTGGACACCTTCTTCTTATTTGACACTGTGAAAAGCAGGAACTTGATGGTCCGGTTCGCTGTAGGTGTGTGCACGTATATGATGACACGTCCTGGGTTTTATGTCGCGTTCAGAGGAGGGCTGCAACACTTTTTCTTTTTGCAAATCCAAACACTTTCCCCTCAAGGCATGGTTGTAGGAGTTGTCAGGGAGCCCGTTCACAGAGATGACACCAAAGCTCTGCTGTGTCTACAACATTTTTCGTTGAGCGCTCCGTTTGAAAGGTGTCGACTCTTCCTCTTAGGACTGGCAAAAAAAAAAAAAAAAAAATACAAAATAAGCTCTCTGATTCGTTCCAGATATGAGACATCGAAGTAAGACTTGTTCTTTATTTAAAAAAAAGGGAAAAAAAAGTCGTTTTGGTTCTCTATCTGCAAATCTTTCTGCCCTCTGTTTGATTGTTGACAGCCGCTTTGCACCTCACCGCTGTAACTGCTGTCCTCCTAATCACATGGGGAATCTCCATCAATTTATTTGATGCACGGGAGAAAGCAAAAGACGTCCTTGGTAAGATATTTTATTTCTATTTCATCTGAAACCCTAAACTGCATTTGTGTATGCCTGCCTGTATAATGCTGTGAGCGTTCTTTCCTAGCTCAGATTGAACCAAATTATCTATCAAGGTCTTTTTTTTTATGTTAAAAATGAAATTGAAATACATTTTCAGCCACACCTGCACCCGTGCCAAAGTGCAGCCTCTCCAGAGCCTGTCCCCCAGACCATTTTGCCTTACGCGTAACAAGCGGAGCAGCTGATGTCGTCGGGCCGAAGATCTGTTTCGATGGTAAAATGTATGTTTCGGCGTGGCGGAAACATGTCATGTCAAATAAACTAAGCACAAAGAGGCGGAGGATCTCACTTTCGTCTGTGTCTGAATAGAATCATGAGTCACGTGTTGAACAACGCGAGGCCAGGACTGAACATTGTGGTGGTAAATGGTGAGTGAAAGGACAAAACCACCCTCCCACCCAAAACACCGCTTTTTTACCAAGCTTTTTTACCAGATTTGTAATGAAATGTCATTTCAAGGTCATTTATTATCTGTTCTGGAGTTTTCTGGTCGCTGCACAACGTGTTCATCATGCCTTTTACATCAGTGACTTGTACTAATGTGTCTTTTTTATCCTATCGTAGGTGAAAATGGAGTTGTGGAAAAATGTGACAGTCTTAACATGAAAACAGGAAGTGAGAGTTCCTTTAAATCTTTAAGTCAGGTTTTCAAATTCAACCTTTTTTTCAAGCCTTTATTTATTTTTATTTTTTTATTTAAATTTTAACTCCCGACAAAAGACCCAGAAGACAACCTGGCGTACCTGAAAGAGATAAAAGCTGGAATGATAGTCCTGGTGGCCTCGTTTGATGATGTGACAACAAAGTAAGTTTAAATCTCACTTGTTCGACATTAAAAAAAAAAAAATAATGATTTCACGTCCCAAAATGTGACCCGCTTTACTACTACCGTGGCAGAATGACAAATGAAATGAGGGAGATATTTGTCGGGATGGGAAGCACTTTGATCCAGTCTGTGAAACGGAGAGACAACTGGGTGTTTGCCGGAAGAGCGGGGACGAAAATCAAAAGCCTCTTTGAGAAGGTTGGTGAACCCATTGTGGGCAGTCTTGTTTGTTCTGCTCGTGTCAGAAATGGCCGTCTATTTTGAAATATGCTAAAAAAAAAACAAAAAAAAACAATGTTTTCTCTCCTGCTCACCTGTCAGATGACTGTTAATGATGAGAAAACCAACGCTTATGAAGAATGGCCGGAGGTGGTGGAGGTGGCCGGCTGTTTCCCGAGAACGATGACTGACGTAAACTTTAAAGAACCTCTGATGAGCAGCAGAATTTGATGGAAGTTTCTTTTTCAAAGGCCTTTTCAAAAACCCATTGTACAATGCCTATAAAGCATTCAACCCCCTTCCACATCTGAACACTACAGTTTTACTCTTTGAACTGCTCTGTTCTGCTCTGTCAGGTTGCACGGACCCGAAGTCCAACTACAAATTTTTTATTGGATTGAGGTCTGGGCTTTAACTTGGCCACTCCAGAGTCAGAATGTTCTCCAGGATTTCTGTTTATTTTCTGCATTCATTTGACACTATCTTTCACTAGGCACCCAGGGCAGCAGGCTGAGATCACAGCGTGATGCTGCCACCACCATACTCCATGGTGTGATCATGTGCCGTGTTTGGTTTCTGTCAAACACAGTGTCTATCCTGGTGACCAGAAAGCTCCATTTTTATCCCATGGGACCAAACAACCTTCTTCCAGGTGAACTCGGAGTCTCCCACGTGTCTTTGGGTGAACGCTAGTCGATGTTTCCCATAAACCTTTGTCTGGTAAAGAACCTGTTCAGAGTCTCTCCCATGCAGCATGGGGGAGACTCTGAACTCTTGGGTGCTTAAGCTTTTAACTCCTTCAGTGTGGTTATAGATGACTCGGTGGCCTCCCTCACTAGTCTCCTCCTTGCACAGTCGCTCAGTTTGTGAGGACGTCCCACTCTAGGCAGATTCACGCATGTTCCTTCCGTTTCATAATGATTTAGGTTTAGCTGAACTCCAGGGCATGTTCAGTGACTTGGACATTTTTTCCGTATCCATAACCTGACTCAATACTTTACAATAACCCTTTTTTCCCCCGCTCTAAGTCGCTTGGAGTGCTCTTCTGTCTTCATGGTGTAATTGTAGCCAGGAGGAATACTGATTAACCAGCGACTGGACCTTCCAGACACAGATTCACATTCAGTGCACTCGGCTGATCACCATTTCACTAATTGAGACAGCCAGCCCCAGTTGGCTGGACCTCCATTGAATTAGGTCAGTCACTTTAAAGAGGATGAATATTCATGCAGTCACTTACTTTACATTATAATATTATACATTATAATAAATTGATGCAAGTTTGTAGAAATTTGACAAAGATACCATTAAAAAAAAAAGCAATAAAATGGTAAAACATTCAAGGGGTGAATGCTTTCATAGGCGCTATATGTTAATACTTTATTTATTGCATTGAGTTGCTCTGTTTCTTTCTGCTTTCTGCTTGTTGTGTATGTTGTTGGACCTTTTACACGACTGTTCTACCTCGAAGAGTCATCCATCTCCTGTTACTCTTCCTTTGAGCTTGTCCTTATCCTGACTTGAGGATCTATGCATAGCGCTGAGGCTATTTTGTAATTTCAGATTTTTAGATTTTGCCCGTATAAATGAAACTGGCTACACTACATAATGATAGAACATGCTAAGTAAATAGATAGAAGATAGAAAGGAAGGATATCATCTGACACCTCGAGAGTGTGACTGCATTCTTTGCAAGTATCAGGTACAGATTAAAATGCCAAAAGTTTTTTTTTCCCCCCCTCTGGGACAAACAGCGCTGTAACAGCACTGTTAATAAACGTTTTACTGTTCAAGCGAGTTCAACATACAATCATTAGTTCGCTATAATGGTTGCTAACCTGGAATGACAAGATAAATGACAAGGGAGGCTTGAGATAAATCTGACTTGAGGTGAGATGACTAGTGGGAAGGGAAAGAAGAAATTCTCCTTTACAAATTTTTTGATAAGTTCCTTTTGACTTTTCTCAGATCTCTGTGTGAATTACTGGATAACTTGATTTCTCTTCGCCTGGAACGGT
This sequence comes from Chelon labrosus, assembly GCF_963514085.1. Lineage (NCBI taxonomy): Eukaryota > Metazoa > Chordata > Actinopteri > Mugiliformes > Mugilidae > Chelon > Chelon labrosus. The sequence goes on from NC_140340.1 coordinate 11,599,147, forward strand.
TATTTAAATTAAACCTTCTGATCTGTGTCTCTTTGATGGAACTTTTAACAACTCGTGGAGATCTAAAATGTGGTAAGGAGCCTCAGCTTGACGGGACTTTTTTACGAGAGGTCACAGGCGAAAAAAAGGTGTATTTAATATGCTCATCGTGTTTTTTTTTTTCTCATTTTTAAATCTTCAATTGAAATGTAACTTGTGACTATAGTAAAATCTACAGTCATCTTCCTCTTAAACACTCAAATAAAACGTGAGAACCATAAGATTCTACTGAAGCGCACGTTCTTTCTTTCTTTTCCAACACTGCTGTACCCACGTTAAATATTCTTTGAGCACGCTGGGCCTGTTCTCCGGAGTTTGTATTCTACTTAGCTGCTGCTTCCCTGGGAGCATCACCATTGGTCCGAACGCAGAGCACGTTCCTCTCTTTGTGACATTCTTGGCCGCTGGAGCAGAGAGAGCGTAACCTCGAATTATTGCTGAAACTCTGGTCCACTGCGAGCCCAGCAGGCATCTGTGCAGGCACCGAATCAGGATTCATGCTGAGGACATGGGAGTCACCCATGGGAAGAAGGTAAGTTTCTTGTTATTTTTGCTGTTTCTCCAAGACATATTACACATGTGCCATTTCTTGACTCATTTTAAAAATAACATGCGCGTGTTTTTGGGAAGATTGAAAGAAAGATAACGGAAAAATCTCACATCATGACAAGTTTATATTGTGCGTAATATTTTCAGTGCTATTTGTGCATGGTTGTTCTACGGTACAGTACCTTAAATACTCCCTGCTCTGTTTTGTCTCTACCTTTTACCCATGCTCAAATGCCTGAACTGAATAGAAGTCTTTATCCAAGTGAAAAAACGCCCACTGAAGAGTGGGCCTTGGAGACTGTTTATCCTGTCATGTCCTATTAATTCTTCTCCACACAATAGCCACTGTGTGAGATTCAGCCAAACAGCACGACTCCTCTCTCATCAGCCAAACAGCAGCAGCAGCAAAGTTGTCATTAAAATTCTCTCAGTGCTCTTCTTGATTCCCTCTCACTCTGACCGTTTACTGTCACCTTGTTAAATTTTTTATCTTATTTGAATATTTGAACAGGAGCACATGTAGCAATATATATAGGTACAAATATATAGATATATAGATACAGTATACACTGATCAGCCACAACATTATGACTGTGTAGGTCTCCCTTGTGCCTCCACAACAGTTGTGACTCATCAGAGAATGGACATGGGCCTTCTGAGGGTGTCCTGTGGTGTCTGGCAACAGAATGTTGTTAGTGGGGGCCTTTGTGTCCTATGGTTTGAGGGGAGGGGCCTCTGTGGATCATCCCACAGATACTTGATCAATTTAGGATCTAGTGAATTTGGAGGCCAGGTCAACACCTTGTGCTGTTCTTCATGTTTTTTTTAGTTGTTCCTAAAGCGTTTTTGTGTGTGTGTCTGTGTCAGGCTGCTTCCTGCTGGTGTGTCGTTGCTATGGGGTGGGGGTGCCTGGTCTGGTCTAGGTGGGTGCTACATGTCTAAGTAACATCCACACGAATGAATGCCAGGTCCAAAAGTTTCCCAGCAGAACACTGAATTATCACAAGATGGTCAATGTTTTTTGCTTCTGCTTCATAATGTTGTGGCTGATCAGTATATTTGTAGCAGGCAAATATATACATATACACACACTATAATGTTATCCCTGATCAGTGTATACATACTGTATATACACAGAAACCCTGACTAATAATGCTCAGAGCAAAAGTTTTCATTTTACAGACTTGTATTTCGCTGCATGTTCATGAAATAAAACGACAAAAACAGAAAGAAACTGAGGGGAAGACGGTTAACTCAGCTGTCCAACCTGATAACTGCGGGGGGAATCATTCCCGTCTCCGCTATTAATTCTGCTCAAACTCCAGCAAATGAGCAACTCAGTGGGAATCAAACTGTGTTTTGTTTAATACCGTCATTAATGATGTGGCAGCCTTCCACCTCACCTCTGCTCGCTCCACTGAACACGTGGCAACGGAGCCGACACTTTATTTATCTGTCAGCATCATAATATGGCTTTGTGTTGCTTCCATTTGCATGAAATGTTGACCCGGCTGGGAGACTTCTATTTATCTATTTTATTTATGTGTTGTTGTTGTTTTTTTTTGACTGGGGCATATTATCTTCTATATGACTGTTTTCTGTTGACAGAGAGATCTCCAACATTTCCCTGGTAGAAGTGAGACACGCCGTAATGGGTCTGGTGAGAAAAATATCCATTTGCAATTTTTGTCTTTGTTATTTTGACTGTAAAATGTTATCCATCGTGGGAGCCTCTTGCTGTGAGGGAGCGCAGTACAGCACTGAGCCACTGTTGTGCACGTAATATCTGTTGTTATTATTATTTCTATCTCAAAGAGGCGGGGTGAAGTTCTTGGCCTGTTTGTGTGACTCGGGGAAGAATCGGACGTGGGGCGGCGTGGATGTGTTGGAATTTGTGTGACTGTTCTTGTTTGCAGAAGAGACTGTCTTATTGATTTTGACTGTCCTTAAAGAGTAAAAGGAAAAGACATAATCTGTTAAGTCAATGAACCGTTATGTGCCTGTCAATAAACCATTTGCCTAGTGACATTTGGCAATTCGGGTGAATTGTGCTTTAAAGCTACACAATCGGTGCCCTCGGACCAAACACTTCTAGAGACTCTCTGAGGGGAACTATCCGCTGGGGACTTCCCCCAAAACTACACACCTTCAAAGGGCTTCTTCCTGTTTGCATTCACACAGCCAGCGAGAACGCAGTGGTGACGTAACAGTCGGCTGGCTGTTGTTACGGTTACATCACTCAGTTCTGTGCCACTTGCAGCAACGTACAGCAATGTTGCATAGACTTTAAAGCCTAGACTTCACTTTCAGTCCATTTTTTTCTGTGTCTTGTTCCATTTTTAAGGAATATTTTCAGATGGGGTCGTGTTTACTGTGCTCTCCTGTGGTATTCACAACCACACCAGAGTTGTGATGCGTGTCGGAAAATTTCAAGTGTTCAAATTAGCCTCATCTTTTCATTGTACCTTTGTGTTTCCTGCATTATGCTACTTGCTGATTTTCTCGCTAAATTAATGGCCTTGGTGGTTCTCACAGCTTACAGCAAAGTTGCTACCTGAAGCCTTTTGTGTACGCAACTTTCCACGCCATGTCACACTCTCACAAGTTTCGTTTGAAGGCAGTGATAGGCTCAAAAAAGTCCGACCTTCATAATACACTGTGTTTTCTCCCTAATTTAAACTTAACGTTAAGACTTGTTGTTTGAATAGCTAACGTTACGCCAATCGTTTCTTTTCGGAATTGCTGGTTGTGTTCAGCAAATCGACGTACACTTGCATCACTCACAGTTCCTCTTGTGCTGGGAAAGTACCCAATGTGAAGTAAGAGCTAAAAGACCAAAAACAAGAATTTCTAAGAACCATGACCATCCTTGATTCCTCCATTGCGGACACACCAAAGGGGGGAAGTTCAAGAACAGGGGAAAAGTTCCTGCATACCTTTTTTGGTATGTAAAGCAAGTTACGATGTCTAGTGTTAGCTATACAAAAAAATAATTTATGAGTCAGTTCACAGACTTTGTGACCCTTCTCCTTTTGCTAGCTTACATATGTTTTGACACTTAGCATTACTGTCACAGCGGCAACCACAGTAAAAGTTACATTGACTACAATGTTCTGGCAAGACCTAGGTTGTTGTACATCTGTCACTTAAAAGGGAATTACTGTTTTTTACAACCCGGACCTTATTTATGGTATAAAATACGATTGTTTACTCATCCATATAACTTTTTTGTCATTTGGAGTCATTCGGACGATATTTAGATCCGCGTATATCCATGTAGTGGGAGTGAATGGGGCACCGAAACGCAGCCTCTAAATAACGCATTATCTGCCGCGAAACTCGTTCATTTCACCAATATTTTGTTATGATACCCTAGTGCTATTCCCTGTTGAGTCCAGAGTTACCTGTTATCATCATCCGGGGTCTATAGATTGACCTACTAACCTCTGACCTGGATGATCTCATCTCTGAGGTCTTTACCTGTAATTTGCTACTGCTAGTTTTTTGCAACATGGCTGAATATTTTTCCGATTCTGAGATTGTGGGCGACGACTTTGTTTGTGATGGACGTCCTTACCGTTTTGAGCCAGAGTATACAGATGAGGAGCTCGTTAAAAGGAGGATGCGGAGGCAGAGTGAGGAACAGCTGGCTTAAGAACAACAAATCGCTGCACGTCTGCGAACAGATAACAGGTAACTCTGGACTCAACAGGGAATAGCACTAAGGTATCATAACAAAATATTGGTGAAATGAATGAGTTTCGCGGCAGATAATGCGTTATTTAGAGGCTGCGTTTCGGTGCCCCATTCACTCCCACTATATGGATATACGCAGATATAAATGTCGTCCGAATGACTCCAAATGACACCAAAGTTATATGGGTGAGTAAACGATCGTATTTTATACCAGGTATAAGGTCCAGGTTGTAAAAATTGGTAATTCCCCTTTAAAGCAACATAGACTTGAATGAATCTCTAATTAGACTGTCAGCTGCAGGTTTAAACTCAAATTGAGAGAAACTGGCTTTGGATAGAAAAGACCAACAGACTGTGTTAGAAGTCTTGCTACTGACTCTGGTGGCAAACAGGTACATATACAATTTGACCAGGTATGTTACTTATTTTGGTGGCACAGCAAGAAGTTTCTGGGTTTGCACGTTCTCACTGTGCCTGCGTGGGTTCTCTCCAGGTACTCCGGCTTTCTCCCACTGTCCAAAGACATGCTAGTTAGGTTAATTGGTGATTCTAAATAGTCTGTAGGTGTGAATTGTCGTCTGTCTCTCTGTGTTAGCCATGAGATAGACTAGCGACTTGTCCAGGGTGTACCTCGCCTCTCGCCTGATGTCAGCCGCAGTAGACTCTAGCCCGCTCTGCGACCCTCCAGAGAACAAGCAGTTACAGAAGATGAATGAATGAATGAATGAATGTTACTTAATTATGTTCTTCCTATGATTGTCATAGTGTCACCATCTCTTCTTGTATCTCATGTGGTTGTACATCAGTGTCCTCTGGCCATTTAACATTGATCTGCATTGGTCTCATCTATATATTTGTGGGATAGTCACTTAGTTTTAGAGGCATCTCTGCTTACAAGTCCAAAAAGGCAGCTGTGTGCTTTCATTATGTTAGTAAATGTGATGTGCAGATTTTGAAGTTGAGTAGATCACTGGCATATACCATAAAACATTAATAACCTTGAGTTAGCTTAAACATTCATTATTAAATTTAGGAACAATTTGACAAGAAAATTGAATTGTTTCCTGTCTCCTTTTGCAGAAGATGTCAAGGCCTCCCTTTATCTTTATCAAATCCTTCTTTTCTCAGTCAATAATGATCATTTTCAGCTATTCTAAATCAAAGTTGTACTACATCTATACCTTTATTTGTCGCTAAAATGTTTATAATACCACACAGACATCAACTAGGCAGGAATATACTGTTTGTTTGCACGTTTTTTTCCTTCTTTAGCCTCCATGATGGAGGAACACCAGACTGAACGGGAAGACCGATTCCCAGAGCTTCAGTCTCATCCATGCCAACTGCAGAGCGAGGGGGAGGGGAGTAATCTAATCAGACCCCCAAAACCTCTCAGTCATTTAATTGCCTCCAAGAGCCACCAGGAGCTCCACAAAGAACTGCGGATGACCCACAAGAGGTTGGACAGACACTCTGAAAGTCGTAAATGGCCACACTTTAGTTTCATTATTTATATAAATCATTAAGGCGGTCTGTGTGTCTGACAGGAGTGTGTCTCAAGAAGGGAAGGCCGAACTCCAGAGGGCTCTGGAAAAGAGGAAATGGGATCAAAGGGTGAAGGCAAGCAGGGACCGGGAGGAGGCGAAGAAGAACACATCCCCTCTCCATCAAGAGCTGCTGAAAAGACGCCGCAGGCTTGAAAAGGTACGCGTGGGACATGTAATTCTCTTTCATACATCCTATTATCTCTGCCTGAGAAAACATAATCATTGTGGTTAAATGAGATTCGTTTTTCTGGGAATAACTTCTCATGAAGCATTATATCATGTAAAATAGATGTGGTATGGTTTTTCCTTTCTTTCTGCACACAAAAAAGCGACATTCCTCTCGAGATTTTAAGATTATACAATATATGACTATGACTGGAATATAGGGTTGTTCTGCAGTCAGCCAGTGGAGGGCAGTCCAGTCTTGGCTCCAACACCGAATGCATTCATATGCTTGTATTAATGTCAGTTTAAATGCAGCCTCCTGGTCCACAACGCGAGAGGAGAAGCAGTATATTTATTTAATTGCTTCATAAATCCATTTGCATGTTTTTGCATTTAGTTTTAAGGACATAAAAATAAGGTCTGGGTGGCTGTTTCTCATTTAGGCTGCGGTGGAGTGGGTATTTATTTCGTTTATGGAAGTAAAAGCAGAAATATTGCTCTGCACAAATGCTTTGCCACAAGTAAAAGTAGGGGGAAAGACGTCAAATGTAAACGTAGCTACTGTGAGTGTTGTATTTTTTGAGTTGCATTAATGTGGAATTATAATTTCACTATTGCAATTGTGCAAGAAACATTTTTACATATTGTTTGTTGCAGTTTTATCTTGAATATTCTCAGTTTGTGAAAATAATCTTTTCGTCGTGAAGTTGTCAAATATGTACTGGGGTAAAAAAATAAAATAATTCCTGCACCACTGAAAGAAACTGAAGTACAAACGCATCAAATCTTAGTCATATTACACTGCCACTGACGTCGGTCAAATTTCTCATGACGAAAATGCTGATTGTTTGCTGTAACTGCACACACACACACACACACACATACACGAGCTCAAGATGCAAGTGCGTTTTCATCTCCCCACAGCTGGAGAGAGAGGAGAAACAAAAGCAGGAGGAGCCCGAGTTCCTCCAAGTCAAAGAGAGACTGAGGAGAACGGCAGCGCTGGACGCGGGAGAGAAACAAGTGTGACAGATACCAGCGAGCTGACAGGCGTCACCACAGTAGACCGCTGGGACCAAGAGACACTGGGATTAGATGTTAGAGCTTAAGTGCCTTCCACGGTGAATAGATAAGGCTGCTCAGTATTCATGACGGAGGCGACACCTTCCGGTCAAGTCGAGGCACGTCATCCATTTGTGATGCCAGTAGCTGACTATAAAGGTGCAAGGAGCATAAAAGAATAATATTATAACAATATAATATAGCATGCATAATGAATAAGTCATTTTTTTCACCTGAATGTTTTATGTGTGTGAATGTGGCTGAATTGGGCTGCTGGCATTGCGTTCAACAGTGACATGTCATATTACACAGGTATCATTCCTTGCTCCTTTTTCTCCAACAATGCAAATTAAATTCACATGATAAAACGTATTACCGTTTTGTAAATTATTATTTTTTGGATCAGTTGGGAATGTTAGTGCTCATCATTTTATCTAATTGGACAAAGAATCATGTATGTGTTTGAAGGTATCACGATATGACGTCTGGAAAGATAATCAACACTGCCTACTGCTGTAACACGCTTACATTATATTGTGCATGTGCTGATTGTGTCTTTGAAATAATTGGTTTTGAGCTGCTGTTCGCTTAGAAGGACCATGAAATGAATGGAAAAGAAGTCAAGGTGCAAATGTGTAAAATGATTAATCAGTAGTATGCAATGCACAACTTTATTTTCTGTACACGTTGCTCTTTGCAGGTCACTTCGTAGGTTTGAATCCGTTTCACAATCACCTTTTTACAAATGTGCTTTCTTTACATTTAAAAATAAAGTCATAGTGAAATGACAGAACCCACAATGCATAGACAAGGAAGTTTTATTTAATTTCCTGCAATCATATCTTTGTGGGTACAAATCATATTTTCTTGTTCAATAACCCATGATGCATTGCATCCATACAGTTGTAGCTCAAAACAGCTTTTACAAAAAAAGGATATACAATATATACTTATATTTATATATATAATATACATGTGTTTCTTTATGCATTTTAGATGTGTTTGTAATGGGTAATATAAGCTTTTTTTTTTTTTCTTTTAAAAAACAAAAAACCAAAACACAGCCAAGTGGAAACGAATCTCAGGAAAGTTTCAACAGAAGGTCATTACCAAACATATAATAGCCAGGTTATCAAAGTCATCAACATTGGCTATCTTACAGTTAACATGAAGCCCTTCAAACACAGTTTGCATATTTTCCACAATTACAGTCATTAAAATCCAGAGTGATTGCCTTCTTTTACTGTACTATGGACCTGCACATGTCAGTGATAAATGGAGGGAAACTAGCTTCATGGTTTTAATTCAACTAATGTGGACTGTTAGATGGATTGGTAGCTCTCTGAAGCTAAATAATAAAACACAATATATCGTAATATACTTGAATTTAATAATGGCACGTTATGATCCGGATCAGGATTAAAGAGTCTTTGATAGTTGTTGCTTTATTATTATTTCTTTTTTCCATGTTAAATCTCTTGCAGAGTCATGGCTGTCCTTCATCTGAGTCGCGCATTTAGAAGATGGCGACATATCTAAATCTACCGTAAAATCTCTCCAGTTTGCTGTATGGCTTAGGTACTGCAGGCCTTTTACTCAGGAGGACAGATGTAAAGCTTGCACACGGGCAGGCGGGTGATGTTTTCAGCACCGTGACACTTTTTTTTTTTTTCTCTTTTCATACAATGCGTTGTGGTTCATATATGTTTTTTTACCCTACTGGTGTCTGGGTGTCGGCTAGGAGCGAATGATTGGAGAGGTTCTGTGTGGGAAAAAGCAATAAAACAGAACGAGAACGTTGTCAATAAACATAGTACAGGAGAAATGTCACTCAGGTAGAGACTTGACCCTCGCAGTCGATGCAAATGAAAAGTCCACTGTGCTGTGTTGTATTTTCTCAACAACATTACTTCTGGTGTTACTCACTTCACATTATATAGCTCAAAATTACAGTATTACATCATTTTTTTTCAATACAACAGAGTAATAATAATAATCATGTGTGTTTATACTAATTGATCATCATTCATGTAAACATATTTAACCAGGTCATGCAAACAGTAGACCAAAACTTCTTCCACTAGAAGTGCACAGCACAGAGCAGGCGGAGCGCCCAGACTGAGATCCCTCCGACTCGAGCCGGGCCGGACGGCGGCCGGCGGATATATAGGCTCTTGTCAGAAACAGAACAGAAGGAGGATGAGCGGTGACACGGACGTGACTGTTTACTTCCCACGCGCGGTGGGTTCTCGATAAAACTGCGCCTTCAAAGCGACGCGGAGTGGAGTGGAGGAGGGCAAGATTCCTAACACACTCACAGGGATCTCAGTTTGAGCCTCTGATAACAGAACAGCCATAAAACAAACAAACAAAAAAAAGAGTCTCCTTTTGATATTCATACATTTCAGTGCCCCCCTCCCCACCCCCCCCCCCCCACACACACACACACACACACACACCCCACCTCCCCAACAGAAGCATGCACACACTTCAGGTCAGAACCGCCCTCCAACAAACCCAGTCTGAGCCAGAATATAGAGAGTCCCTAACCCCGAGAATCCCCTTTCCAGAAAGGCTTTGAGCAAAAGGAGTAAATACACATAAAAAAAAAATAAAATAAAAGACAGAAACACTTAATAATGACGAGTATGAGCGGGAAAGGGCGATCAAACAGAATTAAACGGGTGGAATCGGCAGTGAACGCACACCTTGAGATCGACCGACTAGAAAAGCTACTTGACTGGGATGAGTGGCGTTCATGGGTGAAGAGTATAAAGACATGCAGGAGTAGCTTTCAGCACTGTTTCCCTTTAAACAAAAAAAAAAAGCACCCCCCTTCTCTTTTTTGCCCTGTCTGGCCAGATTTTTATTTATTTCTTTTTCTTTTTTGGACAAAGCTGCCAGTCATGTAGAGCGTGTGCGGGCCAGATGGATGTGGACACACGGATAATTGTGATTAGAGGTAGATGTGACAGATGATGTGAGGGCAAAAATAAAGGGAGGAGACTGCCTTCGGGGCCCCCGGTCCTTACTGAAGCTGACATCCAGAATAAAGCTCTTTTAACGTAACACACCAAATGGCCACACTCTGGTATAGAAATTGCACTGATGGGGGGGCGGTTACTTGAGGAGAATCATATAGTTAGGCTCTTTAAAACTGTTTCCATTCTGCAAAATGTTAAAAATATTGTGTAACTTTGTGTTGTTTTTTTTTTCTGGATGAAGACGTACAGTATGTTCTATCCACACTGTAACAGTTGACCTGCCAGCTATGGATGTACTCTGCCTCATATCTACTCTGCATTCCTGGCCAGACTGGGCGAACGGGCTCTGGGCGCTCCAGGGATACAATGACAATGTCACCGTGACAAAAAAAAAAAAAAAAAAAAAAGGAGGAGGTTGTGCTCAGATGCGGCTGGCCGGCCTGCAGCAGTAGGTGCAGCTCCTCAGGCTGTCCCGATCCGCGCTGCCCTCGTTGCTCCCCCGGCGACCGTCCTCGTAGTGGGACACTGGATGTTAAGAGCAGAGCAGAGCAGAGCAGAGCAGAGCAGAGCAGGGGACGGTTCAGGTTAAAGGGAAGCTCCAGCATTTCTCTTCTCGTTCGTTCGCCTTGTTCTCATCAAAAGCACACGCACTGAGAAAAGCTGCACAGACTTCATAGCTATTTCCAAAAGGATGTCAGTTTTCTTGTCTTGAAATGATTCTTTCTGAGTGACCAGAGGTAAACACAGGAAGAAACCACCCATTACTTCACGGGGTAACTCTGTACAGGGAATAAATTCCAGGGTGACATGTTAGCATGACCTGCAATCGCGTCCGACTCTCTCCCTTTGCTTCTTGTCTGAAGCCTGGAGTACGCTCGTTCGACACGTCGCCTCAGGCAGATTCCCATCACTCATTTCCCTCCTTGCCGGTAGATATTTTCAGTACATGTATATATGAATCTTTATCAAGACCTTTTACGAAACCATTTAGTACTGGAGCCCTCCTCTCAACTGTGATGTACAGGGCATTACCTTAAGCTTCAATCTCATGTAGCTTTCGAGCTAACTATATCATATTTAGTTTTGTCCCGAGTTAAACAAAAATCGCTTTGGCTCTAGACAAACTGAACAAGGCGTACACACAGTGACGGGTTCCCTTACTGACACAGAATACATTAGAGCATCCTCCCCCTTAGCTCAGGTTGTAGATAAATCGCCTTCTTCTTCTTTATGCTCGTACTGTGTCAAAGTCTGTTTCCCCTTTTCAAACGACTCTCTATCTTGTTAGAGCTTCCTGTTTCCTTATTTCCTAAGACCGGCCTAATCCAGTTACCTCTCCTTCCTAACACCACTGACGTTGTGTGGGGCAGATGGGAGACATGGGAAAGTCGTCTTTACGACTTATCAGGGTTTACACCTCTGAGTTGGTATAATTGGCTGAAAGGGGAACGAAATACGGCAAGTAGCACTACATAAATCTTTTTTTTTTTCACACATGCTGTCTGAATATTGTCTAATGCTGCATTCAATCTCTCAAACAGTCAAGGCAGAAATATTAGAAATCGTATTTGTTCATTCACTATGAACTGCCGACTTACAGCTCTCCTCCTCCCCATTCCCCAAATCATCATCCTCCTCCTCCTCTTCCTCTGGGAGCAGATGTCCATGGCAGGGACTGGTGGGAGTAATCTGACTGGGTCCCTCGAGACTAGTGCCCAGCTGCAGCCTCCGCATGTGGCGCACCACCGCTGTGGCATTAAATGCTTGCTACATGAAGGGAGAGACAGGAGGGAAATGAAGAAAAAAAAATAGTAAGAACTTCCAATATCTGACAGCTACTGAGAGAGAAAAACAGCGAAGGCGTACAAAACGCCTGCCAATCTTAATTCCGCTCGGTGCTCCGTGATCCTGCCGAGGCACTGACCTTCCATTTACTTTTGGCGAAGTTCTTCTTGATTTGTGCGCTGACAGATTCGTGGATATTCTTGTCCAGAGCCGTGTCGCCGCATATCCTGCAAGTCACCAAGAATTAGGAGAATGTGCAGGCATCTGAGGCACCTGCCCGGGGCTCGGTTTTCTAATTGATTGGATCCATTGATTAGCTTGTTAGTTCATTAATGAATGAGTCAGTCTTACAGAACATTAATCTGCAACTATTTGTGTTGCAGTAATTGCTTATTTGTTTCAGTCATTTCATTGGGGGAGAATTAGCTGGAAGCTTCTTACGAGTGATTTTCTCATATTTGTTTCTGCCATGTCTTTGTTTTGCACTGCCAGTTGGTTAAAACAAGCATGACGACACTTTCTATTAGAAATTGGAGCCCAAATGTCAGACTTTCTTTTGATTAACTGACTGTTTGGTCTATGTCGTGTAGGGTTATTGATTTACTGTCAAAGTGAAAACATCCGCCGATCAGGCATAACATTATGACCGTTGTGTAGGTCTCCCTTGTGCCTCCAAAACAGTTGTGACTCATCTGAGAATGGACATGGGCCTTCTGAGAGTGTCCTGTGGTGTCTGGGGACAGAATGTTGTTAGTGGGGGCCTTTGGGTCCTATGGGTTGAGGGGAGGGGCCTCTGTGGATCATCCCACAGATACTTGATCAGTTTGGGATCTAGTGAATTGTCATGTTTTTTTGTAATTGTTCCTAAACCGTTTTTGTGTGTGTGATTGCATATATATATACTGTATATATTTCCTTTAAAGTGACTGACCTAATTCAGTGGAAGTCCACCCAATTGGTGCTAGTAGTCACAATTAGGTCACCTGAGTGCAATGAATGTGTCTCAAGGAGCTGCAGTATGAAGACGTCTGCGTCTGGAAGGTCCAGTCACTGGTTAATCGGCATTCCTGTCTATAATTGCACCATGATGACAAAAGAACTCCGAGCGACTCAGAAAAGTTTAAGTCAGGGGATTAATACAAAAACAAAAAAACATGAGTCACTGAAGACAGCCTCAGACAGGTTCAGTTAAAACCATCATGAAGAATTAGTAGGAGCATGAGCACGCCTAGAGCAGGTGTCCGTACAAGCTGAGTGACAGTGAAAGGAGGATACTAATGAGGGAGGCCACCAAGGCACGTGCGACTACTCTGAAAGAGTTCAAAGCTTCAGCAGCTGAGATGGAGGAGACTGTGGAGACATGATCACCTGCAGCTTTACAGGGCCAGTTGCAAAGACAGAACCACTGTTGAAGAATGCTCCTATTAAACCAGAGGCGGTTCTGATGAGACCAAAACATGAGCTTTCTGGCCACTTACTGTACATTACATACTTTAAATTAATTTGTGTTAGTCTGTAGAAAGCTGCGTTCACTTTGACAGTTAATCATTTTTTTTATTTTTTTTGTAAATTCTTGTCAAAAAGCCATATTACATTGACAATGATACAATTTATAAAAGCAGAGCAGTCCAGGGTGAATACTTTTAGATGCACTGTAATAGGCTAAAAGGTGGACCTTCCTTTAATTCAACCAATAAAAACTAGTTGGAGCAATGGCAACTGGACTTGTAGGGTGAATTTCTAGCTTCTTCAGTCCTAAAAGACTGGTGGGGGAGTTGGGGTTTTAATAGGAACATCTGTGGGTGTTGCACGTTTGAAGCTCACATGACTAGGGTCTATTAACCACCAGCTACTTACCTGCAATTGAAGGAAACGGTTTTGATCCTTTTTTTTTTTTACTCTAAGGATCCATTAATAGCCAGAGGCTCCAGTCTGCGTGAACGGGGGTGAAACATATTGGGGACAGATGTTAAGACTGCCCTGTAAACTGATGGCAGATTAGATCTTAAGCCACTTCCCCTGTTCGGAGAGGAGTTTTCCAATTTGACATAAATGGCGTCCTTCGACGTGCCATGAATTCAAAAAACCCTACGAGTCCAGCTGCCCTCGTTTCGACCAGGTTGGTTTTGGATATACCATGACCTGAATGACGGAGAACCATTTCATTTCCAGATGATTTCACAGTTTTATAAAACATTTAAAAGCACATTCACGCCTCTGAGTATCTAGCTTGAAAGGTAGATTCTCCACTCTAATCACACTGAAATAAATGTGTAAGCAGTGAGGGAGTGTTTTTACTCTCTTACCAGGGATGCTGGAGGGCCAGCTCACACGTGTATCTCTTCAAAGGATCTTTTTCCATCAGGTGACAGATGAAGTCTTTGGCTGCCAACAAACATTACGTTCACGTTATAACAATCCACTCTCACTTTCTCGTCACTGTATCTCTATTTTGAGGCTATTGCGGTTGTACCTGAATCCGAGATGTCATCCCAGTACGGGGAGTCAAATTCGTACTCTGCTTTCAGAATCTGCTCAAATAACTTGGCATCATTCTCATCGTAAAACGGAGGATATCCACATAACCTGAGGGAGCAATATTGGGACACATTCACACGCTAGAAAGGCTATCTCTTTGCATGCTTCTCGGGGATGAATGAAGGGACTTACAGAATATATGAAATGACTCCTATGGACCAGCAGTCCACTGCCTTGCTGTACGGCTTCTGAGCAAGCACCTCGGGAGCTGTGAGACGCACACGGTACACATTCACAGAGTGGAAAATACATGAGGCAGAGCAGCAGTGAGGGTGAATTCAAGTAGTCTTGACCTTTCAGTAATACCATGTGATCTGAAGGGGTCACGTTAAACAGGTGGAGAGCACTTCTGAAACACTTGCAATTGACTCAGTAGTGGATGAAAGAGCCTCTCACAACGGAGTGAATAAAGAGGGGATATCAGTCGAAACAGTGAGCGCTGAGCTCTCATGAAAGACAGGCTGGGAGCGAGGAGGATCGGCAGGAATAAACGCCTTACCCACATAACCAGGAGTCCCGCAGGCTGTGGACATGACACTGCCCGCTCCCTCAATCTTTGACAGCCCGAAGTCACTGATCATGATCTTGGAGTCTTCATCCATGCTGTAATACAGCAAATTCTCCGGCTGCAATGAAGAGAAGAAGGATCAGAGAGGATTGTTTGAAAATGGAGGAACAAAGGCCGACTTGCAAGGCACGTTGAGCCGTTACAGTGCAGTTTTTTTTTTTTTTTTTCCTCCAAGAGTTAAGACACCTTCAAGTCTCTGTGGACGATCCCCATATCGTGGAGATATTTGACTGCATCCAAGATCTGGTGGATGAGCTGGCTGGCGTCTCGCTCTGTGTAGAAGCCTTTCTCCACAATCCGGTCGAAGAGCTCACCTCCGGATACCCTGGGAGTTAGAAATCACAAAAGGCAGTTAAATATTCCTCCGCGTTTGCTGTGGTATCAGTGTTAACAGGCAGTAAGTTAACAAGCAGTGGCCTATGTGGACCTGCACGGGCCAGAATGAACAAAACTGCATCAGTCTTTGTGCAGCTAAAAACTGCACAAACAGTAATATTCTAGATTAAGAGGTAACGTGTGAAATGCAGGGTTTTACAAAACATGCAAAATTGTGTAAGAGCATTTGGTGCAGGTTGGATATTTCAAATTATATGGTTGAACACAAGGGCAAAGGGGCAAATTGCTAAGAATAACATAAGGAAAGCAGCAAATCCCCACATTCGAGGAGCTCGGGCCAGAAAATGTTCACGCTGGTTAACTGTCTATCTGTCTGTCTGTCTGTCTGTCTGTCTGTCAGCGCGCTTTTACAGCACGAACGTGAGAGAGCCGTGCTCCTTCTATTACATAACCGGCCCTGGCGTAAGAAATAGGAAGGAGAACTCACAGTTGCATGACAAGATATAGGTGGGATGTACTTTCAAAGATGTCCTCCAGCGAGACAATATTCGGGTGCTTGATTCTGCGGGAAGACGAATGGACAGAAATCATCAGAAATCTGCTGCATTTTTTTTTTATTTTATTTTTTAAATTCATCCGGTGCTAACTGTTAATTGGTCACCAGATGGCATTCTTGCTGCATAATTCACATTGAGAGAGGTCTGTTCTCTCTCTCTCTCTCTCTCTCTCGCTCTTCTCTGCGGAAAGCACAACAGTAAACTGAGATCTTGTATTTACAATGCTCTCCAAAAAAAAACAACACAAAATGACAAATAAAACAAACAACCCCCCCCCCACCCCCCCACCCGGATCAAAATGAAGATGGTGTGTAGTTAGCATCATGCGGCTGGAAACATTAACGAAGAGCAGCTATATGGGGCTTAACAGAATAACCAAGTCTCCCTCTGAGAAAATTTGATTTGGATCGTTTATTGTTAGCTCACAGACGCTCGAGCATCTCTCCTGGCTCTCGATTCAAGTTGAGAGCACGTGAACCATCGCTAACGCAACGGCAGCTGAGAGCTAAGGATGATGTGACTTGTAGCAGAACGAGAGAATCCCTCTCTCGTTTCTCAGATTGTCACGAAAACTTTCTTGATGTCCCCCCGCTCGCGTGACTCCCCTGTTTATTTAATTAGGGCTTTAAATATTTAGCCAAACTCCACTCCTCCCGTTCTTCCCTCTCCTTCCATCGTACCCTGCCCCCCTCTCCACTTCTCCACCCTCCGTGTCTCTTTCTCTTTCTTCAGTACACTGCTGCGGGGAACTCCACACCATCTCCGCCTCTGTGTGCTGTTGCCCTGGCAACAGGGACACTAAAAATAGGTCTATCTTCTTTACTCCTGACATTTCCGGTGCACAATCCTACTGTTTCTACTGACACCATGCATTTAGTCACCCATTCAATTGACCCCTTGTATGTATGCTGCATCCGTATCGCTGCAAGAGGCGCCGCCGCCTAATTCCTCCCGCTGGACGCAGAGCAACAGCTGCTGCGACGCCAGTCACTTCGGCGACCTCACCTGTGTAGTACCGCAATCTCATTTTCGATGTTGTTCTCTTTGCCTTCTAGCGCTTTCTTGGGGATGCACTTGATGGCCACCAGCCTCTGGGTCCTCTTCTCCTCTGCTAGAACCACCTCGGAGAAGGCGCCCCTTAAACACACACACACACAACACACACATTAGACTGTGAATAAGAAATGTGTGGGTGTGTGGCAAGAAAGCAAACATAGGACTCCAATGTGGCATGAATGTGTCGCACAAAATAATGAATGCATGCATGAAAAATAAAAAACCCAAACATTTCTTTAAATATCAAAAGCAAAGGTGCAGTTTCAGTTGATTTCCACACTAACTGGGTCCTGCCCAGTCTTCTGAAATCGGGCATTTCAGCAGCAACAACCAGACCTCCGAACACTTTGCATTCAACCATCTGGGTTCGCGTTTGGGTGGCATAGGTGCATGTGTGAGTGAGTGGTGTTTGGATGAATAATTCAAAACGGTGACATTACCGAGAGGTTTTGGAGGGCTGAGAAAATTCTGTCGAGGTGAAGCAAGAGTCACAAATAGGCATTTATAGTAAAGCGGCTGCTTTTTCCTTTTTTTTTCCCCTTTAAAAAAAAAAGCAACTATTTTTAATCCGTTCAATAATAGATAGAGTAAATGTAGTGTAGCTGTATCTGAGGAGGACTAGACTGCATTATGGATTATGGTCTGGTGATGATGAGAGGGAGAATAGTGTGTATTTACACAGTCTCCCCACAGGAGCGTGGGAGGGAGCTCAGGAGGAGGCCTGAATGCACGCACATTGTTAGCAACCACAGGGATCCTTTCCATGTGTGTGAAACAACACGGCCGCTCACGACCGAACGCACGTTCAACCTTCAAGTTACAGAAAATATCGTCCTCCAAATCGTGAGCATCTTAATGTGGGATAACTTCACTTAAGTCTGCACCCTTAAATAAAATGATACAGACTTCACTGTGCCGTTGCCAGCAGCAACCATTTCACAAGAAGGCAAACATCTCCTTTCCTCTCACTTTAGATTCTGCTTTTATTGTTTATTAACACTTAACTACAGAGCTGAGGAGTTAGCATGTGACCTGCCCGTCTCTCGTTGCACCTCCACTCTGTGTCATTTTTTTCCTCCTCCTCATCTTTCCGTAATGCTCTGTGTGAATCTGTGGTAATCCTTGAGAATGCCTTTGCGCCGTGGCCATCTTATGCTCAACGAACCAGCGCAGTGGAAACACAGCAACGCTGATGCACAAGGGGGAGAGCACCATTCTCACACACGTCTCCAGTTTCATTTTTAAAACATCCCTAAAATAATCTGGGAGCGAAATCGCATAAAGCTCCGATTCTCATCGACCCATAAAAGCATTTTAATGCGTTTAACTCGGCTGCGTTTATAGCCGGGGTTTCATCACGGGGTCAAGGGTGTTAGACTTCAGTTATCAGTCAGTTAAAATCCATTCAGTCTTACTGGGTGTTTAAAATAACAGGGTCAACGGCCTGAGAGATGTGTGGAGACACAGAGGAGGGGCCTGTAATGCGGTGGTTAATTTGAGACGGGAATGTGAGGAACACTTCCACCCCGTAAACACAACGTAACTGTTTGAGAGAACCAACTTAAAGCTCGAAAAATCATCCGGTTCAGCTCATCGTGATGGGCAGCGGAGTGTGGTGAAATGACAGTGATGTAATCCTCAGCAGACTGCATGCTGGAGACGTTGAAAACCTATTTTTATGGCCAGCCTAGCTCGTCAAGATCTCTGCAACTTCTGCATTGTTTACCACAAAGCCTTTCACGGACGTTCATATCTCTAACTAGCATGAGCTCTCCTGACTTGAGC